>NC_025878.1:1111182-1204698 GCF_000755165.1 Leishmania panamensis
ACCGTACAGCACGGACGTGTCGCTCGAAAACGCGTACGTTCCGCCGAGATCGGCAAAGAAACGCGCCGCGCAGTACCCGTTGCACATGCCGTACGGGGTGGGGGAAAGGAAGCCCATGCTGCTCACGTACCAGGACGAGTTGCCCCAGGCGTAGAAGGGGAAGCGGGCATTCGCGGTGGCGACGTTCTC
The DNA here is from genome assembly GCF_000755165.1 of Leishmania panamensis. Lineage (NCBI taxonomy): Eukaryota > Euglenozoa > Kinetoplastea > Trypanosomatida > Trypanosomatidae > Leishmania > Leishmania panamensis. Next base: position 1,111,372 of record NC_025878.1, read on the forward strand.
AAAGACTCGGTTCAGTGAATCCACGAGTGGGATCTTTCGCGCAGCGCCTGGCGCGCCGCACAGGGTCTGGTACTGTGCCCAGTGTGTGGAAGGTAGTTCTGATAAGTCCGACTGAGTAACCGGTATGACTGTATACCTCACAACAGAGGCAGCACCTGGTGTCACAGCGACCGAGAGAATGAAGGTCACTAAGAAGATACTCGCGAATACGGAAAGCGTTCGGGCACTGAAAGGCGTCATGTTGCCTTTCAGCTGGCTAGGAAATTGATGTGCACACGTGTGTGTGTGTGGCGGGTAAAGTGGCCAATTTTTTTCAGGAGGCGTCTGATGTGTAGGTGAACGTCTGGGGGTCTGCAAAGGTGTACGAGAAGGCGCACAACGAGAGGAGTTGGAGAAGACATTAAAGATAGCGGCTAAAGCGATAGCACAGACACACACACACACACACACACACACACAAAGGGTGGCCTGAACATGTCGCCGCGACCACCGTCCTTCGATTTTGAGCGGGCCCGCTCCCTGCCGTAGACACGCGTCAAAGCAACACACACCCGGCGGCCTGGGAAGAGTGTCACCGCCCCACCGTCCGCCCACCCCGCCTCGCAGACTGCCACCGGGTGCGTCCCACGGAGGCGGCCCAGGCACCCTGCCAGTAGGCAGTCGGGGCCGGGTGAGGTGCACTCGAGCTCCGTGGGCACGCTGCCCGTCGCGTGGGTGGCACAGACGTGTGCACGGTCGCAGGCCGCTCCAAAGCAACGACATCCAGGACCTGGCCGCCGGCATCAGCAGCGGCACATCGCGCTGGCCACCCGGCGTCTTCGGCACTTGGCCCTGCCACCGCCAGAGGGCGATTCGGCATTGGGGAGGGGCAAGGGGGGCTGCCTGGCGTCCCCCCACAGAGGCAGCGCTGAGCCCCCGACACCACGCACGGTCCTGCCCCTCCGTCGGCAGGGAAGCGGACGAGATGACTGGAGAAAGGGAAGAGCTTCGCGAGGCAGGAAGCTGACGGTCTACCAGAGGTGGAATGAGGTGATGGTTTGTTTAGAGTTGTAATAGGAGGCGTCCTCTCGTGGCACTGGTGGAGCAACTACTGCTGGGAGCAAACACACACACACACACACAAAAGGCAAAGCCTATCAACGGTGGAGCTACGGAGGAAGTGCAAGGGAGCCCTTCCGCGCTGCCAGGCTTTGAAGCAGAAAGGCTTTCAGTTGGGGCTAAAGGAGGCGGTGGAAGCAAATACTTATGTAGAGGACACTGAAGGACGACGGAGAGAGAGAGAGGAAAGGAATAAAAGCGACAAGCGTAAGACGCCAGGTGAAGTACTTCCAGATGTACCTGCTGGAGTTTCAGCTGTCATCCGACATTATGTTGCAGGTTTCCGTTCTCCGTTGGAGGTGACGTAGTGGAAAGAGCAGCTTTATACCGATGGCATCATAGCCATTTCTGATCGGATCGTATTTGGCAGTTTACTGAAGCAGCGTGTAACGATGCACCAACCCAGAGGCACGCACGCGTGTGTGTGGGTGTGGGTGTGGGTGTGGGTGTGGGTGTGAAATGTCTTGGTGGGTCACCAAGTCTCTCTGAGTATGCCGTTGACATACTTCGACGTGTGCGCCTGGCGCTTCTGCCAGTGCTCACCGCCACCCTTTTGGTCTCGCCTCACCGATCGAGCTGATGGAAGTCGGTGCGACTTTCCTCTAGGGCTGCCATGCTGCAACCAATAATTTCATTCAGTGTGCGCTCCTCACTGTACTGGTGCGACGTTGCTCCAGCAGCAGTCTTGTCCGTCGAGGCTACGATACACTCGGCTGCTGCAATCACAGGCGAATGACGAGAGTTGTGAGCGGTGCACTCAGCGGCGAGCACGGAGTCAGCGCGTGCATACATCCCACTCTGCCACTCCTCTTGGGAGATGTAGCGTGCACCAGGAGCCACGTAGCTCGAGTACTCACTGCTCGTCATGACGGCAGACTCTTTCCGACTGCTGCTCTTGGAACTAGATGCCTCACACCCATTACGTTGCCCTCCTGCAGTACCGGTCGCAAAATAGCCTTGGAGTTGGGGTGTCTGCAGTAGCTCCATCGTGAGCGGCACTACACGTGTTACTGCTGCCGTAGGGGGTGACGTCGCCCCAGATGCCTGTCCACGTGCAGAAGATACAGAGGCAAGGACCGACGGCGAGCCCCGCTCCACACTGGCGTTGGCGTCTCGGTGCCGCGGCCGAGGCCTGTTTGCGCGTCTCCTTACGCCGGCTGCCTCCGTGCCCCGCCGCTCCAGCCGCCGGGCGTGTTCGAGCGGCATCCCCACGATGTCGTCGCGCTGCTCGCGTTTCTCATCCAGCTCGCGCTCGACCGCTGAAAGTTGGCCCTCTGAGAGCTCCACGTCCCTGGCGTTGCTGGCGTAGATGGGAATAGCAGCACGACTTAGCATGTTGCCACGCTCCAGTAGCTCCGATTGCACCTGCTGCCACACCGCCGCGAGCTGCTCCTTTGGCAGAGGGCAGCTTAGTGTGCTATTGTAGCCTGCCCCACGTTGCACGGTAGGCCGCCGCTGACCCTCCTGCACGGTGCGGGCAACATAGGACGCCATCGATGGGTCCTGCGCCTCTCTCATACGTATCACGCGTCGGGTGCTGAGAGAGGCAAAGCAAGAGTCATGAATGACACAGGTGAGGCGGCGAACATCGACTAGTGGGGTGTACGCGGCAATGGAGTCGGTGCCGTGGGTAGGAGGCAGCGGCTCGAAGAACAAGTCTGGGATGGGCGGGTCCGACACAAACACACAGAAGGGGGCCGGCGCATTCGTCGTCGCATGGCGAGCAACAAGGCTCCAGTGAAACTCCTGCACTTCCGCAAGGCGCAGCCAGCGAGGGATGCTACCGGTGCCACGCATGCACAGCACGGAGTCGTGTGTGACACAGAGGTACGCCCCCTTCAAGATACGCTTCAACTGTGGCAGGCTTGCAAAGCTGCCCGACTCCGACGACGCGCGGAATGCTGCGGTGTTGTTCAGCATACTACCGCTGGAAGCCTCCTCCAGCGTGTACACGTTGCCTCGCATGAACGTGTAGAAGACGGCCTTGTCGAGTGACTGGAAGGTGTGCCATACAGACATGTGGATATGAGCGAAGGCGACACCGTTGCGCGGGTCGTACGGAGGCAGTCCGCGGTATGGCCGGACAATGAGCTTGTCGTACCCGAGCACTGACTGCAGCACATACCAAAGCCGGCGGAACTCTCGCTCATCACGACAGCGAAAGATGAGTCGGACCGGAGTGACGACACCGTCATGCAGCAGCTCTCCCTTGGGACCACGAGGGCTTACGAGTGTCTGCACACCCGCACCAACAACAGCGTAGCTGGTGAGGCCGTTGAGACCGTCACCACTGACCGCTGCCGCTGCTGCCGCCGCTTGCGTCCGCCTATTGGCCAGATGCTCAAACTGGTCGCGGAGGCTGTCAAAAAGTTCCTTCAGAAAAAACGGGTCGCGGATGTAGGCGTCGTTGCTCGTGCAGCAGCGAGACCGCTCCAGCTGGGAGAGGCCGGCGGCAGGGCAAAGAAGTGGACCCGCAGGCGGTATCTCACCCCGCACCATCGGGCGAGTCTCGCCTTGGATCTCGAGCTGATAGAGGTCACGTTCATCGGCACAGCGGTCAGGTCTAAACTCAGGCATGGTAGCCAGCGGCAGCACCCTCGACACCTTCACCTTGCACCGCCACGTGACACTTGCCGGTGGCACGGCAACTTCATCGACTGCGTACCCCACGGAGGTGCTTGATGACGCGGCAGGACTTGTGCGCGCAAGCTGCGCAACATCATTGCCACTGCTACCATCATGACTAGTAGTGGTGGTGGTGATGTCCGTTGCCATCAGGGTGTGGCTGTGAGCGAGAGGAATCACGTTGGTGACCGGCTCGGAGTAGTAGAGGTAGCGGCGCAGCGTGTCAAAGGCCACCTGGCGTGTCTGCCAGCTGCCAAAGAAACCGCTCCCGTGCTTCTCCGCGTAGGTGTAGAACATGGCGAGTGCGGAAACGGTGGTGCAGGGAGACGGAGCCTGGGATACAGGGAGGGGAGTTGGTGGGTGGGTTGGCCCCTTCGATAAAGCAGAGTGATGGTGATGGACAAGACCAGCAAAGTAGGAAGAAAAGAGGGGAGGAAGAGAGGGGGCCGGGGGTACTGAAGAAAGCGGTGGGGGGTGGGTGGGAAGGTGAAGGGGATGGGTGTCAGAGATGCGCGAACAGAGGAGGAGAGCCAAGCGCTACATCCAGAGAAAAGCAAAAGAGAGAGGGAGAGAGCCAATTCTGTAGTCGTGAGGAAACGAAGAAAACAAAACAAACAAACAACAACAATAAGAGGAGAGTTAGGGCTGCGAACGGCGGCTCTGAGTGCGTGTGCGCTCCAGGCGGAGAGGGGTCGGGGGTGGCGTGCAGTGCTCCTCCTCCCCCTCCTCCCCGCTGGACCCAATGAAGGTTGTCAGTCGTCTGCGTGGGTGACAGTGGAGGCATACAACAGCAGAAGAAGAGAAACAAAACGAAACGTATAGAGGTGCGCGCAGGTGCTTTTCTCAAAAGACGCACCGCACAGCAGCTCAGAGAGGTGAGCAGTGCACTCTACAGTACTCGACTGCTAGTAGAGAGACACAGGGGCAGAGAAAAGAGTAAGGAGACGAGGAAGAGCTGAAGGAGAGAGTGGGGTGGAGATGGAGCAGATGTGACGGAGCCGGATGTACTATACCAGCAGGTTCGAGCCATTCCGTCTCCTCACGAGGCTTGAGAGCAGACGCGGGTGCGTCAGGAGTGCCACAGGCTGGATCACATACCTTTCCTGGTTCGCCGCAGCTAACGTGCATTGCGTCCAAGTATAACATCATTCGTTCGTCTGTTATGGTGTTGCGCTAGTGAGCAAACGCTGAGCATCCATAGAAAGAGCCAAAGAAGGCCGAACTGGGGCCCTTAATTGGCGGTCAGCCCCGTAAAAGGGGAAAGGGAGAGAGAAGCACCAAACGCGTAAAAGGGTGACGGGGGAAATCAGCATCGCTTCGACACTAAAAGCACAACGAAAGGCGCACAGCAAGTCTGCTAAATCGTAACAGCAATGCGGAAGAGAGGGTAGGTATCGTGGCGGACAAGAGGGGCAATCACACACACACACACATACACACACGACGCGCGGAATGCGCTCAGAGTGCAGCACAGCAGAAAATATGCACAACGGCAGAAGAGAGAGAGGGAGAAACTGCGGCAGGCACCTCTCTTCTCCTCCATGTCTATGGCCACCGTGCCACCAGCCGACCCAGCGGAGAGAAGGGCGGGAAAGGGGGTGGGGTCGGGTGGGGGCAAAGGAAGCCACAATGTCCACGAGAAGGGATGGAGACTTGGAAAACCGCATTGGTGCTGCCACGCATCGAAGTCAGAGAGACACAGCGATGGCGAGAAGGTAGGCGAGCCCGTATTTTTTTTAGGGAACGCACATGCCGAGGAAGCGATTCGTAGGTTTTGCCGCACCATTCCTCGTAGCGCCTCTCACTCATGTCAAGCCGGCACATGTCCGTGGAGAGACGTGACGCCTCGTCTACATCGCACAAGACGAGAAGCTCTCCTGGAGAGGTGCAGCGTACCGGTGAGAAAAGCAAAGAGAGAACACACGGAGACACACACACACACAGACACAGGGAGACAAATTCGCCCCGCTCTAACAGGTGCCGACATCACCAGTGCACCGAATGACATAAGAGCAGGTGCAAACGATTCCATCCGAAACTCGATAAAACACGCATGAGGCTTCCAGCCAGGTGCCTCCACTGCACCCGCCACAGCCCGCAGGTGCTCGCAAACGAAAAAAAAAGCAAAAGGGATAAAAATCCGGCAGCAACTCGCAGAGAAAACAAGACAGAAAAGATGCGAGGGAGAGAAGTTGGTGATGAAACGGAGCCGATGGAGGGGGGGGGGGGCAAAAAAAAAAACCGAACACACGACACCAAACAGCGGTACATCAACCCGTACCCCGTTTGTTAGCTTTTGTGTGTCTGTGTGTGTGTGTGTTGGGGGGGGGGCGTGTGCGCTGTACCGAGTGCAACATCGGCTTCGGACAACATCAAATCACCGACACGCGATGGGCAAGCGGAAAGCAAAGGAAAAAAAAATTCGACGAAAGCGGCGGCGTGAAGAGTCTCATTACAAGAAGGTCAAAGAGAACACACACGAGGCAGGCAAAGGAGACCATTACTGGCGTGTGTGAGCACATTTTTCACCGATGGAATCACGTAGCCGCAGGGTCCTCATGTCATTTTCACCATGCGCATCCAAACGCACCCATGTATGCCTGCAACAACTCGCTTCTTCCCGTTTTATGTTTCGATGGAGGAGTTGTTATGAGGGATGCTCCGTGAAGTGGACCTCCCCCGCCGTGTCGTTAGGGGAGAGAGGGGCGTAGGAGTCACCTTCCCTTCACCCCCCCTCGGTGTCTGCACCGCTCGTCCGGCAGAACTCGGCCGCTTTTTTGTCGATGGGGACGCCGCCTGCATTGCCGAGATGCTCTTATTTACAATATCCGACACGTTTGGCTCTGTATTGGCTAAGAGGGCATTGACAGCTCCGTCGGTGCTCACCGGAGTCTCGCTCATCAAGATGGTATGGTGATCCACTGCAACACAGGAGCCGGCACCCACTATCTCGTCCGCGCTCAGGTACCGTGCTCCTGGCATCTGGTACTGCACACTGTTGCCGCCAAATTGGCTGCTCGTGAAGCTGCCGCTTACCAACCCCGGTGACATACCCATGGGCAGCGACGCGCCGAGGCCAGCGGCGCCTCCACTGAAGCTGGAACTCAGCTGCGGTGTCTCCAAGCGGTGGTTCGGTAGTTGAGCACAGCCCGCGTTCGAGTGAGTGAGCGTGCCGCCTCTACCGCTCGACGACGGTACATTGCCTGATAGGGTGGACACAGCCACATCAGAGGGAAGACGTGTATTGCCGTCGGTGGAGACTGCTGCCGTCGAGTGCGATGTGGTGAGAGGTGCCGCACTAGGCACCGCTACCCACGTGGGGGACATCACGGTGGATGTTCCAGAACTGTCGCGCGGAGGACTTCCTCCTCTTATATCGGCGTCCGCTTCATGTCCTGTACTGCGTTGGAAGTTGGCGTGCTCCAGGTCCTCTACGGTCGCCATGGAAGTGCGGTGTAGGTGGTTTGATGTCGTTGCCATAGCCCTGTCACGGCCGACACCGGCAGAAGCCGCGTTGGAGTGAGGGTCCGATTGAGCCTCCGGGACATCACCGGTGGACTGCGTGGTAGCTTCCACATCTGGGTGCAATGGCGTCAGGTGGTGACGGCTGTGCAGGCGACCATCCCGTCGTGTTGGTGCCTGGATGCGGTACGCCTCCTCGTACGATAGTCCAACGATGTCGTCCCTGCTCGCCCTCTCGCGAGCGAGGCGCCTGGACAAGGCCTCAAGCTGGTCGGGCGTGAGCGCGGTGTCGTTCGTGTTGTTTTGATAGAGTGGAATGGCTGCACAGCTAGCAACGGCCGGATCGCGCGTGGCGTAGAAGCTCTGCACTTCCCGCCACACCTGCGCAAGCTGCTCCTTCGGCAGCGGACAGCTTAGCACCCCAGGGTAGCATCGCGCAGGGTCTAAGTCGAGGCTGCGCCGTGTCTCCCGTTCGTAGCACTCCACGAAGCTGCGCACCGACGCCTCGGCGATCTCAATATTGATCACTCGCCTAATCTCGAGCGAGGCAAAGCACGTCTCGTGAATGACGTGGCGCAGCCGCAGTACCTCCAGCGACGGGCTGAAGCGGCGCACCGCCTCGGGGCCAAAGATGGGCGGCTGCGGTAGAAATATGATATCGGGGGCGCCAGGATCAGAGAGGAAGGCAACAAAGGGGCGACTGCTCGTCACGTTGTAGTAAAACGCACGCACTTCCTGCAGCTTAATCCACCGTGGAATGCCGCCGGTGTCGCGCATCACAAGAACGCTGTCGTGCGTGATACAGAGATAGGCACCGCGCAGCGCCACATAAAGCTGATTGCTGGAGTTGCGGCCAACCAAGTCACCACGCAGGAAGCTGTAGAAGACGGCCTTGTCGAGTGACTTGAAGGTGTGCCAGACGCACATCGGGATGACCGAAAAGATGAGACCGTTCCGCGGGTCGTACGGGGGAAGACCGCGGTACGGTCGGACAATGAGCTTGTCGTACCCGAGCACAGTCTGCACCACATACACGAATCGGCGGAACTCGTAGTCGGTGCGCATGCGCAGGATTATCTTGATGCGGCTGCCGTGGAACACGCCGCCATTCTTTGGCCGAGGCGATTCCAGCGTCTGCGTCTTTCGCGCATTCGGCGCCATCACAGGCAGGCCACTGGCCAGCTCTGCACGCTCTCTCTCCATCCGCAGATTCGAAAACTGGTACCGTAGCGCCTCATAGAGTTCGCGTAAGAAGAACGGATCACGAATAAACTCGTCGTTCTCCACAGTGCACCGATCTGGCAGCCCGGACAGCCCGGTGGACGGGCACAGCAGCGGACCTGGCGATGGTATCTCACCAGGTGCCCTTGGCCGTACCTCTCCGTGAATTTCGACCTGGAACAGGTCGGTTTCCTTGAGGTGTGTGTCTTCCAGCAGAAACACATGCTCCTTGCCGACTGCCACAACCATGTCCACCTTAATCTTCTTGCGCCACTGCACTTCCTCCGGATCGTTTGGCGGCGGCGGTGCCACGTTGAAGTGAACCCGCTGGTTTAGTGGGGATACCGGTGGGCGCATGATCAGCTGGGAAACGGCGGGGTTATTGCCCGTGGTGCCTAGACTAGAGTCAGTATCTTCTCTGTTCTCCAAGGAGTCATCCGAAGCACCAACAGTGGGGAACGGGTTATTGTTGGCATTCGGGTAGGCAATCTTTTCCGGGCTGACGCAGTCGGAATAATATAAGTGGCGGCGCAGCGTGTCAAACGCGATTTCCCGCATCTGCCAGCTGTCAAAGAAGACGTTCCCTTGCTTCTCTGCGTACGTGTAAAACATCTTCAGCTGTGAGTGGGGTGGGGGGAGGGGGGAAGGGGTAAATCGGTGTGCGTTAGTCGGAATCAGAGGTATTTCGTCTTATGGGGAGGAGGGAGACAGGCAGTGTCCGTGAGACAAGCGCAATGTGAGGTGGCTCGCCTGTACTGAAGAGGTGGTACCCACCACACTAAAAACCTACAGCACACCCACGAAGGGTGTGGGGAGCCACGAGCCCAACCGGGGAGAGTGGCTCGATGCGCCGTTCCTTTGGCTCCTGTTGTGCGTCCGAGGCTCAGCGGCAGACGGACACAACGAAGAGGAGGACAAAACGTGTACACGAGAGTAGTGCGGTGTGTACACTGCAGAGTGGGCGCACGCGATAAGCAGCGATGGGGGGGGCGCGGGGAGATGAGAGTGAAGGAAAGTCTCAAAGAGCGCCATGCAGACCAACAAAGGGAGGTAGAGGGCGCCAGGCCCACGGCGAGAACGAGACCGAGTGGACAAACTCTACCCCGGCTGCTTGTCGACATCACCTAGAACGCACGCAGTGGCCTCTTCATGCGGTGTGAGCAATACGTCAAGAACAGCAGATCCAGGAGGATGAAGATCAACTACTGGTCAGGCAAAAAGAGACAGAGGAGTAAGCAGAACCAAAATGCCCACATGCACACGTACACACACACACACACACACACAAAGGGTGCCCTGAACATGTCGCCGCGACCACCGTCCTTCGATTTTGAGCGGGCCCGCTCCCTGCCGTAGACACGCGCCACAGCAACGCACACCCGGCAGCCTGGGAAGAGTGTCACCGCCCCACCGTCCGCCCCACCGTCCGCCCCGCCCCGCGGACTGCCACCGGGTGCGTCCCACGGAGGCGGCCCAGGCACCCTGCCAGTAGGCAGTCGGGGCCGGGTGAGGTGCACTCGAGCTCCGTGGGCACGCTGCCCGTCGCGTGGGTGGCACAGACGTGTGCACGGTCGCAGGCCGCTCCAAAGCAACGACATCCAGGACCTGGCCGCCGGCATCAGCAGCGGCACATCGCGCTGGCCACCCGGCGTCTTCGGCACTTGGCCCTGCCACCGCCAGAGGGCGATTCGGCATTAGGGAGGGGCAAGGGGGGCTGCCTGGCGTCCCCCCACAGAGGCAGCGCTGAGCCCCCGACACCACGCACGGTCCTGCCCCTCCGTCAACAGGGATGCCTTCTATGCAGAGATGAAGGAGAGAACATAGAGACAACAAAGACTGCGCTACGTGAGGCAGAGAACAGGAGGCGGCGGGAAATGGAAACCACTAAGAAGTGATGGGCGGGGAAGAGAAAGACGCAGAATGCACGGAGGGAGTGCGTGCTGGACTCCGGCTGTATGGTGGTGACCTGAAGAGGTGGAGAGGAAGGAGAAAAAACGTTGCTTTCTCAAAGAGGGCTTTCGCCTCTGCTACAAGCTGACAGAGAGAAACAGAGATGGTGTAGGTGTTAGTTTTGGGGCGGCTTGTTGCTACGGAGCGGAGAGGTTATCTGAAGCACTGCATCTAAGTCGTGCCGATGAGGGGGCTGCATGCGTACGCTTGGGTGTGCGTGTGCATCTGTGCAGGAGCGAAAGAGCGGCGTGAACGTACAAGACGATCAGAAAAAAGGCGAATCGGGAGCGAGGGAGAGACGTGAATGAGAAGCACTGAGAGAGGGGGTGCGTCGTGTGAGGATTTGGCTGGCAGGAGGCTGAGAGCAGCTGTTCACGTACGACTTCGCTCCACTACCCACAGCACCATAGTGGTCGATTGGGTGCCTTCCATTCCTGCGTTTGAGCTCATTGCTGATGAAGGAGGTTGAAACGCACGGGCTGCGCGAGTGAGCGAAAGACAACGGCACTGACTAAAAAGAAAACGAAAAGCGCCACCGATGCCAACGCTGAAGACAAAAAGGAGAAGCCAACAGGGCAACCACGCGGGCCGAAAGTCGCGAGAACTTCTTGAGGCTTTCTGCCACTACCGAAGGGGACGAAGACAAGAGCAGAGCCGAAATGCGTGGCGGCGTCCGCGTGTTGTATACCCTCGCACAACGATGAGGCAAGCGAGCGGCAGATATCGAGCCCAACAGCGAACCATGCATGCGAGACCAACCACGCGAATCACCCTGTAACGGCTGACACCCGACACTATTGGGGGCACTCAGGATGGCGGCGCCAAGAAAGCTAAAAAGGGGTTGAAGGTGCGATGACGAACCAGCGATGAATGGGCTCCGCTGAGAAATAAGTGGTCAACGGATGCGGGCTCAGCGCACCTATTCGACCCCTCCCCCATTTGAGCTGCCTACAGTGTTGGCCAGCGAGCATGGGAGTGTCCCAATGAGCGAATAAGCAAAAGGCACGGCGGCTCACAGACACCGATGTCTCGGTGTGCGTGATGCCCAACACTCAATCCATCCAGAGACGCTCAAAGAGGGTCGCCGCTGCACTATCCACCCTGAGCGTTGCGTCTTCACCCTCCCCTCTCAGCGATGTAAGGCAGCTGAGGGGATGAAGGCCGCCATCTCAGGCAGGGCCTGCAGACATGGGGAGGGTGCAGACGCAGCGTCACTTCGTTGATCCTCGTCTCGATCCCCGCCGTACCCGGGGAGCATCTCCGCCGTCAATACCACCTGCGTCACAACACCGCCGTCAACGGGCACAAATGCCGCACCGTCGGTTCTCATTACCACACCGTCCTTCCTGTCGGCAGCAGCCGTGGAACTGGCAACTCCCGAGGAGGCCCCGCCTGCCGCACCTGAAGCCGCCGCAGCGGCAGGTGCTGTAGTCCCGGCTGCAGCGGGGGGTGCGCGAGACTCGGGACGCTGCAGCATGTCCTCCATATCCTCGCTGTCAAAGTCCTCATCGCTCTCCTCATCTTCGTTGCTCGCCCTGTTGTTGGACATGTTCTCAGCCGTGTGTGATACCTCCTTCGGGGAGCAGCTGCGGTTCGTGGCGGTGTCACCGTGGCCCGCAGACGGCGACTGCGCCCGCTGCGTGAAGCCGTAAAGGCGACCGCCGCCGATCGGTGAGGAAGTGAAGGAGTATGAGGCAGGGGTGGCGCCAACTGATGCTGTTGCTAACGTGAGGTGGCTGCCGACGCTTCTAGAAGCGCCATCAGTCATCTTCACTGTCGAAGCCGCCGGTGCGGCAGACGTGCCGCGCTGAATCGCTGGTGGCACAACACCAAGACGCTCCTGCTCCCCAGACGCCGTGTCAGTCGACGGGGTCTCCAACTGTTGGTGCGTGGACAGCTGTCCATGCTGGATGGATGAGTGGATGTCGCTCAGGTGAAGCCCCTTCTGCGCGGTGGCGACCGGTGCAACAGGCGGCGCCGCCATCGAGAACCAGAAGTCAAGAGTCGCAGGGTCTGGGTGATGCTGAGAGGGGATCAGACCGTAAGTGTTCGGCTTGGAGGAGGCGGAGCGCGTGACCACAGGCATGGGCGACGCACTTTGAGCATCGCTTTGGGATGCCGGACACGGCGACGCCAGTGACTCGCCGATGGCGGATGCCCGGCTGCTCGTGCTGGAGCGTGGCGGAAGCGTCGGCAGAGTAGCACCTTTTGGAGGCGCACTGACAACCGACGCTGCAGCGGGGGTGCTCTGTGGAGCCGCTGCTGCTTCTGGTGACCGCCCTAGACCCGTTTCTGCAGTGATGCCTGCTGCCTGAGGAGGCAGATGGCCTCCAGAGGCATGCACTGCGGCCTCCGCTGCGCTGGCACTACGGCGATCTGTGCGGGTAACGAGCAGTTTCTTCTTCGCCCGCAGCTCTGCGACACGGGACGGCGGTGCCATCAGCTGCGTCATGGTGGCTGGCATGAAGCTCGCATTGGAGCACAAGTCCTCTCGCGGTAGGGCTGAGCGCAACGGCTGCGGGGCAGCACAGGAGGATGCGTTAAACGGGGTATCGGGCGCCGCCGCGCGCACATAGATGGCGCCGTGATTCTCGGGAGCAGCGACAGGAGCGACGAGAACACCCCCACCGGTGCTCAGGTGCTGCTGCTGCCGCGACGGCACCAGCGACTCTACCATGTGCACATGCGACGCGGAGGCGGAGCCTACAAACGGCCGGCGCTGCGAGCGGCTAAGGGCGGCCTCGTCGTCGTCCTCACTGTCCTCTCCATCCTCGCGCTCCAAGGCGTGGTAGAGGTCCCGCTTGAAAGTAAAGTGGCTCGGGGTCTTGGAGTTACCCCAGCGCCAGCGCAGCGGAACGGCACCAGTGCTCTGCTCCTGCGCAATATACTTGAACACGTCCGTGTACGTGTTCGACAAGTCGCTGATATGGCAGAGGGCATCATACTCGTCAATGTCCTCGGCGGTTTGAACAGAGAGACTGTGGCTGGAGACTGGGGCCAGCGCCACCACCTCACCAGCACGCAGGCGTTGCATGAGAAGGCGCCGCACCATGCTCACAATGCCCTCTACACATTCCTCCGAATTGAAGGTAGAGTTGGGTGGGTAGCTCGGGATAATAGGGATGAACACGAAGTCAGGGTACGGCTCCGCCGCCCGGATCGAGATGAAGGAGTGGTTGCTGCGCAGCACGTACTGCACGCCGACGATGTCCTCCAGGTCCAACCAGCGAGGGCACTTGCCGTCCAGCTGCAGCAGCAGGATGGAGTCGTGTGTAATACAGAGATAGCCCTCCATCCCGCGTACCTCACGCTGCTGCCGCACGTAGACGACGTGACCAATCTGGAGAGAGTAGAAGACAACGTCGTTGAGACGCCGGAAGGCGTGGCGCAGGTGCAGGGGGACCGTTGCAAGTGCAATACCGTTGCGGGGGTCGTAGGGTGGAAGCCCTGCGTGCAGCGGGCCGCACAGACCGTGGCGCACCAACGCCTGACGAACGCGCAGGCTGACGATGCGGAATACCTCGTAGTTGGCTGCGCGAAACTGCAGCTGCACCATCTTTTCGTCCTTTGTGTTACCACCACCTGCTGGATTTCGTTGGCGCCGACTGAAGAAGCTGTAGCCACTCCGCGTGCTGCCTGTCGGTGTTGATGGGGGTGAGTTGAGCGCCACGTCATTGCCGTCATCCACGTCGCAGTCGTCGCTTCCTTCCTCCGTCTCCGCCTCTGAGGCCGTCGCGGACGTCTCCTCATCGTTCTCGTCGTCGTCTGGCACGAGGTCGATGTCCCTGAACAAGTTCTCCTCCTCGTCCTCGAAGCCGTCGTCGAGGGACTCGTTCACCGGGTAGCTCGGCAGGTGCAGGAATCCTGACGGTGGCTCGGGTTCCGGCACCTCATGCTCAGCACTCGGTAGCAGTGGCTGGTTCACGCCCATTGTCTTCAACGCGTCATCCTCATCGGTATCACCGTCACTGTCTCCGAGACGCACAGAGCTGAGGTGAGACGTGCTGCGGCGCCGCGAGGCGGAGCTCCACAAGGAAAAGCTCTTCTCGGACGTTCCACCGATGCTGCGGCTACCGGAGCTCGCCACCTTGCCACGGTAACGGTGACTCTGCAAGGGCCGCTCGTAGCCGACCACGACGAGGGTGAGCAAGATGCGCTCGTCAAAGTCGCTGCTGCCAGGTGCAACAATGTATTCATCAGCCGCGTAGCGCAGCTGCGTCACTTTGACCTTCCCGCTCCACTTCACTTTTCGACTGGAAGTGCCACTGGAGGCGTTGGGAGACACTGCGAAAGTGTGGTCGCCTTCATGGCTGCGGGTCATGACCTCCTCAATATCCACACGACTTAGCGACTTTGTGTAGTAGAGGTACCGGTACTTGCTGTCAAAGGCCACCTGCCGCACTTGCCACCGCTGCGTAAGAGAGCTCTGCTTCTCTAAGAAGAAGTAGTGCATCCTCAGCGCTGCTTACTGGAATGCGGAGAGGGGAGGGGAGGGAGAGCGATATGGAGGAGCACGAGCAGCATCGAATCACTAAGTAACGAGGACGAAGAAGAGGGGAGAGAAAATCAGCAAGAAGGCAGAAGTGCCTCACAAGCAAAACGCAAAAAACACTACGAAATGGAGGTGGGTGGAGAGTTGTGGATGTAAGAAGGGGCAAGCGTTGCCCATCGCTCTTTTCCGCTGTCCACTCGCTCAGAGATAGGGAGAGAGAGAGCCACTGAGAGCGCAATGCACGAACGTCTTATCCTTGCTTGCCTCCCCTCCAGATCAAACCGCGAAAGGGCCCGCTGGATATGTCCCTCGAGGTGCCTTTTCGTCACGGCCGCTGTACCGTATTGGGAAGCGAGGAAAGGAAAAGAACAGGATGCAAACCACAGCCCAGAAGAGAGGTAGTACGGAGAAAGAGGGGAAATGGTGAAGGTGTCTCAGACCGTCGCTACTTGAGAGCTGAAAGGCTCGGCGTCACTGAAATCACAGGGAGAAAAGTGTGGCGGGGGTCCCCTGCGAGCGTAGCCAGGCACTCACAAAGAGCTGCGGGCGTGCGTGTGTGTGTGTGTGTGCCACTCAGGCTGAGGTGGGAGAAGAAGCACGCGTCAATATACGCCCCCAAAAAGGCAAAAAAAAAAGAAAAATGTGGAGGGCCAAAATCAGGAGTCGCTGGTGAGGACGGGGAGTCGTGCGGAGCGGAAGAGAGAGAGGGAGAGGGGGGGGTGAAGAGCATCCACAGACAGACAGAGAGAGAGAGACAGTGCTAGTGCGAAGTAATCCAACAAGACATGATCAAAGTGAACTGTAGAAGAAGTGTAGTGCCGAAGTCGGAGAGCAACAACGAAAACAAAGCGAGTCGATGTGTTTGGGTCAAAGCAGTCCGATACGGAAGATGCACTGACGCCACCTGCTGTCGCACTCTCCCTCCGCTGCCTATGAAGTGCGAAGAGAGAGAAAGGGGAGGAGCAAGTATGAGGGGGAGGGGGGGTACCGGTGTAGCAGTGGCACCTTTGGTCCGAATGACTCTACTGGCTATGCACAACTCACGTGTTATGCGGTGAGAGCTGAAGAAATGAGAATGCGCGAGGGGGGAAACAGAGAGAGGGGGAGTAAAGTAGCTGATGTGTGTACGTCTGTATGTGAGAGTCCAGTTAAGTACAGAGGGGGTGGGGGGAAGACCCGCTCAGAGGAAGCGGCGGCGTGACGCAGACGGGTGACGGGAGTATTGCAGCATCCAGCCAGTGATGAAAAGCGGCTCGCTGTGACTGGGCTTGGGGGTTGGGGGAAAGAGAACTGCGCAACATACAAGTGGAGGAGAGGGGGGTGAGTGGGTGGGCAACAGGGGGTACTAGAGAGTGGATAGCGCAGCGAGAGAGGTAAAGGAACGGAGGAGGTAGCAAAGTGAAACTCGGAAGACCAGAGCAAAAGAGAAGCGAAATGGGTCAGGCGTGACACTGTCGCCTGAGACTGCATCACCTGCACGCGGCAGGCCACATCCCGGATTCAATCACCAGGATACACTCGAAAGGCGCCCAAGCAAAGGAGAACGCCTCGCCGTCGTGAGTTTCGTGCCCACGCACACGATACAGACAGGCAACAAAGAGCGAGGGCGGCCCGCGGCAGCCTTTTTTCACTTTGTTTCGCCGCCATTGCACTTTTTTCCCGTTAAGTCGAAGGGCCCACACCCTCACTTTGACGTAATCCCCCCACTCCCTCTCTCGAGACTACGTGTGATACTACTAGAGAAGAAAACTTCTTTAGATGCTAAGTAGGTGCGAAGTAAACACACACACACACACACACACACACAAAACTGGCAATCACGCTCGTGAGACTGCGGGTTCACCAGCAACAGCACACCACCACTGCCGCTGCCTCGTGAGCCTCGGTCATCACAGCAGGACTCGAAAACAACGTTGCGCAGTGGTGGTGACTAGCGTGTGGGGCTGTCTGCTTTGCAGTAAGCGGCATCACGCAGCAAAGAGGCCGCGACTATCCCACAACAGCACACGGGGAGCTGCCGTCAGACATGCTCACACGATACGAGTCATCGCTTCTTCAAGCAACACTGCTCCACTACACCCTTCGCTTACTTGAGCGTTGGCCACAGCTTCGGGTCGACACACACGTCCACGCAGTGCACGATGTCAAAGTACTGATTATAACAGTGCGGCTCCTTTTCGGGCGCAACGGACTTGATGCGGTCCAGACACGCATTGTACGCCGCCATCTTCGTGGCGCACTCGTTCGCCAGGCACTCCCTCTCGAGGTCCAGCTTGATGTCTACCGGGTCGGATGCCATGATGGGTCAGCAACAAAAGATGAGTTGACTGCAGAAACGTGCGTGAGTTAAAGCGAGCTGCGCCTTGAGCCACTGAGAAATTCTCCTTGTGATGCCGTGAATGGGTACACTTTGTGGGGCCGCAGCAGAGGTTGGATGGAAGAAAGCGAAGAACAGGGAGACGAAGAGCGTGGAAGAGGAGTTGGAAAACACAGAGGATGCTGTTTTAGTTGGTGAACAGTCGCACGGACATCGGCAAAGGAGACAAGAAACTCCCCCTTCCCGAGCACGGCATACACAGTGGACTTGCACGGCCTCACCCGCTCAGGTGAGGGTAATAGAGAGGGAAGGCTACAGTACAAAGCTGCGGGTCAGCACTGCATCTTGGCCACTTCCCCGCGTTATGTGCCCCTCCTCCCCTCCCCTCCCCCACCTACACACACAGCGGCGACTGGCACAACCACGCTGTGATGGGGCAGCTAACCAGCTCAAAGAAGCCTCTACAATTTCTTCAGCTCTACAGTCTATAGCGGCAGCTTTGCCTTACCACGACAACTCATCAAGAGAAATACCATAGCAACCCTGCGCTGAGCATGCCTCCACTGCTCTTTCCCGCTCTCTCTCTCTCTTGGTCTCCGTGAGCTACTGACTCCACTCGCCACACACGGTGCCAGTCACCGCACAGGGAGAAGCAGCACTGCATGAAACAATCCACCCCAAGCCACATCTTTGGAGAGCCGATGAAGCAAAGGACAGGCGCCACTACAACAGCAAGAGAGGGAAGGGCGTAAGAAGAGAAGTAGCGAACTTGGCATCGCAGGAGTGAGGCGGCAAGGAGCGCGGCACGATAAGACAGGGGCAGAGGACTTCACAGCCACGTGTCGCGAAAAAAAAAGAGAAAAAAGAGAGCAAAAAGAGGGCGGGCAGCCGTGTTGCAAGGCGTATAGGAGGGACGAGAGCGACATCAGACCAACCGAGAGGGCCTTCAAGCACTCCCACACACGGCCTTCTCCCTCCTTTCCCTCGCTTCCCCTTCTAAAGCCGTGGGGTGCCTAGGCCACGTGAGCGCGTCTCCGCACGTTATCCATAGCGCAGATGTCTCCACCTCACATGATGACGCAAGGCTGGTACTGCTTGTTGTAGTACCGCTCCTCGTAGCGTTTCTGCAACTCGTGCACGTGTCTGTGCTGCGCGTTAAGTTTGTCCGCCTGCCGCTGCAGTGCGATCATGGCTGCGTTCAGTGGCACCCGTGACACGCGCAGCCGCACCTCACCCCTGTAGACAAGCATTCCGGTGTCCATGACACTGGAACCGCCAGTAAGCTGCACACTGCACTCGATGGGATTGAATCGATCTGAGAGACTAGTGAGTCGCTCGTCGCCCTCGCTGTTCCACAAGGCGTTCATGGAGAGGAGATCCAAGTCTGCCACGCCGACAGATGCCGTCTCAAACAGCATAACGCGCAGTCGGTCATACTTGTGCACAATGAAGTAGCCACAGCTACTGCTGCCCTGGTGTGCGTCGGCCCACACGAGCTTCTCGCGATCGACGAGGATCGGGGATCGGTATGGCTTGTTGTCCAAGGCGGAGACGCGGCCGTGCGCCGGAACGATGCAGTTGGTCTGGCCAAACACCCACACCTCACCGTGGCACTGAAAACGATCCGGCATCTGCGGGTGCACCTCCACGACTTCCAAGAACTGAACGGCAATGGCAAAAAGATCGGTGCGGTTGTCGTAGTACTTCATCTCTGACCACATACGACCATAACGGTTGCGCAGCGCCGTGGTTGCTGCCTTGTCCTTCGCATCCCGCTCACGCGCAGCTTTGGTCGCCGTCTCGTCACGATTGGCGCGGCGCACGGAGGCACTGGTAACGGGGTTCCAGCCTACCATGTTGTGTTCGCTGCTTAGCGCGAGACGTGTGTCTTTAGTGCCGGTCGTCGTGTTCAGCGCAGAAACCCCGCTGCTCCCCAGGACAGAGTATGGAGTGGCGATACCGAGGCGCGCAGCCTCGTCCTCGGCACCCCGACAGTGCACCGCCGTAAGAATATCCCGTTCGATCGTTGCAGCATAGGCCACCATGCACTGCAAGTACGGGATCATGCGCGCAAAGCCGTCACGTGGGTCGACTGGGACATACTGGTGAATGGGCACCAGCTGAAACAGCGGGACCTCCTCCTCGCAATCCGCCTCGAGCTCCGACACGGCGCCATCATCGCCCTCTGAAAGAGGGGGTCGGTGCGTACGGAAGTGCTGATCAATGCGGCGGCCGTTGGGGAAAAGCGAATCGAAGGACTGCGTGCCAGTCTTCATCAACGCACCGAGCACCACCGCACGCACTGGTTGCTCCCTATGCTCGGCGTCCTTGTACGTGGTCGGCAGCCGCTTCGTAATCTTCTGGTCGTGAGCTTCACGGTTGACCAGCCAGCGGTCGACCTCCATCGAGTGCGGATTCATGACCGTGCGGTTTTGCAGGCGCAGATACAAGTCCGGCACGTCAAAGATGGAGTTGCACGTCCGCTTTGCGGCACCAAACGACTCCATCCAGACGGCACCGACAACGATGCTTCCCACGTTGTCCGGCACGCGGTACGTCAGTAGATCGATGAACTCCTCATCCCCGGCAGAGGTGGAACCGCAAAGCGCGTCGCCAGAGTGTCGAGCCGCGTCCCGCGCGATCGACCGCAGTTTCCCGTTCTTTGGATACAAGTGATCGACGTAGTTGTTGTTCTCGTCGAGGAAAACAAGGAAGGCGTCGATGTCGTGCTCGCTGCTCCATCCCACGCCAAAGCGCACGTCAGACAGTCGCGAGGGCGCAATCTCTGCCTTCGCCTTTGACAAGGAGTAGTCCGGCAGGTTCTGTAGGACATCCAGGAGTGACTGACGCGGCACGCCAAGCACGTCCATCATGAGGGGGAGCGTGTCCACAAAAGAGTAGCCGAACGTGCGCACGTTGAGCTCTCGCAGATCCCACTCCTGTGCTGCAGCGCTGCCGAGAGAGCCGTCCCCATCGACCCCGGCTACGCCCTCTTCCTGCGGCGCTGGCACACGAATCAACATGGCAGCCAAGTTAGCGGTGCCGTTTTCCGTGGTCAGTCGCAGGTCCATCACACCAACGCGCTCGTTTGTGGATTCGTTATAGATGATCAGCTTCGCCCGCGACAGCACTGTAAAGTCCTGGCCGGTGTAGCTCGACACGCTGAGGAAGATGACATCCGCCTCCTGCGGTATCTTGCTCATTACGAGCGTGAGCACCTCGTCGGCAAGCTCGCGATGATGGCGCTGGCGACGCCGTGAGGGTCGCTGGCCCTCACCCAGCTCATCGTCACCGGCATGCTTGTCATAGCCGATCGCCTCATCCGCTGCTCGCTGCACGTCCGCGAGCTGCTCCTCCTCGTAGAGGCGATTGAATACATTCGCTGCCGCGTTTGTGTAGTCGCGCGTGCCTAACATACCACCAGTCGTCGCCGCGTGTGGGTCTGCTCTCCGTCGCCGTTGCTGGTGACACCGCCGTGCGGCGAGTGCGAGGCCTGGGTGCTGATTCTCGTCCTCGCCGCCAACGGTGCTGTCGCCGCTCAGAAACATGTAGGGCAGCAGTGCGGGGTCCACCATGTAGTGCTCCTGCAGCGCCGTCACATTCGTGCCCTCTGGGAAGAGGTGGTTGAAGAAGACCACATCGAGAAAGCGACCCTCCTTCGTGAAGCAAACGGCGCTGAGGTCCAGGTCGACGGGATCGGCGCCGACGAAGTCCCACGAGAGTCCAACAGACAGCACGATGTTGCCTGGCACGCGAAATACCTTCTGGCGCACGTCCGAGTACGACATGGGTCTGGCCTATTGGGGAGAGCGGATGTGGGGATTGGGATAGTAAAAGCACGCGGGGACGACCGGCAAAGAGGAAACAGAGCAGATGGGTGAAGGCAGCCGGGGCGATTCGCGTGGGCGCCGTTTACAGAAGAGCAGACCAGAAGATGAAAAGCGAAAGAGAAAATAAATCAGGAAAGTATGAACTATGAGAAGGTGAGCCCGTCTGCGTGAACGTGGCAGCCTCAGCGAAGGAGGGAGAGAGAGGCAGTGGCTCACAGACACGCACAGACACACACATACGTATGGAAGGTGTGGAAAAATGAGTCAGCCCGGCAAGAGGGCGTGTAGGGGCAGCCGATTGTTTACTGGGTAGTTGCCTTTGCACTAGCGACACACGAAAATGATCCTGCCGTCAGCTCAGCAAAAACACTGGACATTGTTGCCCACCCAAGAGGCATACGAGTTTTTGCGGGCGGGGTGTTGGGAGGGAAGTGAGTGAGGAAAGGGGGGAGGGGGGGAAGAACAGTGAAAAAGTTGATGTAGAGGGAGCCGAAAAGAAGAGGAAGTCAGGAGTCCAACGAGGAGAAAGAAGACACGCCGTTGGGGGTTACATTCCGGCGAGGACCGTCATGAGTGGTTTACCCCAAACGTCTCACCATCAGCTCTGAAGAGAGCCCACGCAAGGGAATGAAGGATATATGCGATCGCGCCCACTCATTTTGGGGAAGTCAGTCGCTCATTGGAAGGGTGCACCAAGGCACTCTCGACCCCTTCGGTTAACCTCAGCATCTTCTGCTTTGGGTCTCATTTTTGCGAGGACGTGATGCGCGCCCTGCACTGGTATCATCACAGGCCCCCTTTTTCGCCTGGATCCCCAGTCGAGAGAGAGAGAGAGAGGGAGTCAACTTGCGCCACAAATTACGTATCCGACACTTCTCTCCCCACGTACCAGCTGCTACGCTATAAAGGAGGGAAATCCACTCGGAGACGCCCACCGAGAGGGGGGAGGGGGAGGGGGAGAGTGCGCTCGACACCGTCACACAGAGTGAAGGAATGCTCATTCTGCTTCCTTGTGGCAGTACCCGACGCTCTCCTTCTCCCTCTTCTCTTGGTGCCTCACTCCCTCAACCCTCCTCCTCCTCCTCCCGCACGCGAGCAGCACCTGCACCCCCTTTGTCGACACGTATGAAAAGCCCAGTAATACTGTCGATATGGGGAGGGGGGTGTCAGGCACGCACTTGGCAAGTAAGGAAAGTAAAAACCGAAGGCACGTAAAGAGAGGAGGAGAACAATACGGAGCTACGCGAGAGTGCAGAGCCCAACGATAGCCAGCACCACCCCCCCCCCACACACGCACACGCACGCACACTCTCTTGCCGTTTTTTTTTTCGGTTTACTGCGTTACACAGGGCTATGTCTGACACTGCAGATTCGCTCACCTCCGCAATTCGCCCGCAGAGAAGACGACGCCCCATTGAATGTGTCGGTTATCTCGCTTGCCTACTTGCTTCAGTCTTCTCCGCTTCACTTCACTTTGGGAGAATACTGCGAGAGTGTTGAAGAGCACACAAGTGCAAGAGACTGCGAGCGAGCGAGAGGAGAAGGGAGAAAAGTAAAATACAGAGACGTAGACGTACGGCTACAGTGCTGCACAGGCACGCATTAGAGGTCCTCATTATTGGAGTCCTGATTACCTTCATTGTCGTTGGCGCCGTTGAGGGCAGCCGGCGCTTTGGTTTCCTCTTCCACGTGCTCCATCACGGAATTCTCCTCCTCCTGCTCCGTCACGGAATTCTCCTCCTCCTGCTCCCTTTCCTTCCTCTGCCTCTCCTCGGCTTCAGCCTCAATGAGGTTCATCTCATCCTCGGCCATGGCGCCGTACGTGCTCTCCACCACCTTCAGCACCTCCTGAAGGTCGTCGCCAATTATGATATTGTCAAAGATGCTGCCGCTCTCCACCTGCCAAACGTCAATGCCGACGTACTTCAGCGGCGCCGGCGACTTGTAGAGGTTTGGATCCTCCTTGTAGTCTGGGTTAGGGATCTGCTGGGGACTCCACACACCCTTGTAGTTCGGGTTATCGACGCGGCGAGGCACCCATGCACCGCGGTACTTCGGGTTTGGAATCCGCGGGGCCTCCCACTCGCCGTCTTCCTCGTCGACCCAGTCATCCGGTTTTACAGCCGTGTCGTCGGCGATGGTGGGCAGCTCGTCGTCCCAGTCCTCCGGCTTGGTGTCATACGGATCATCCATCATTGAATCCTCGATCCAATTGCTCGGCTTCTTCTCCTCAGGGTCGGCTATGGTCTTTGGCGGCAGCATCTCCCACTCGTCCACCAACGACCCCTCCTGGATGTACTTGCCATCGACGTACAGCTGATACGTGTTATTCGGCGAAATTTGGACCGTGTAGACGTGCGTGGCTTTTTCATTCAACTCTTTATTCAACTTCCAGAAGCTTCTCCAGAGGTGGTTCTCGTCCTTGTAGTTAAAGATGAAGTGCAGGCGATTTTGAAAGCCGCAGACGTCGGGGCCGAACATCAGCCAGTACGGAGACTCACTATGTAAGTCCTTCTGGTTCAGTTCGGAGAAGAACTTGAGGTACGCGCCACCGCATTTCAGATTCTGCTCGTTCTTCACAGAAAAAGAGATAACGAGGGGCTTGCCATCGTTTGAGACTGGCGTCGGCAGCTCCTTCGAGATGGCGTAGAACTTAGAGTCCTCCGTGAGCTTCACGCCCTGCTCCTTGGCGGCATCCACGTGAAGCGCACCCGCCGAAAGTTCGACTTTGCCGTAGTCGTCCTTGTGTTCCGACTGCACCCACCCGTCCAGCGTGTTGAACTCCTCGTGGAAGAAGATCTTCGCCTGCACCAGGCACACACAGAGGACCAGAACGCCAACGACGGCGGTCAGCATTGTCCGCTGAGCCATGCTTCGATCGTGGTGTCACACAGAGAAAACACTCTGGAAACAAAAGAAAGAAGAAGAGATCGCAGGCGCTATACGTAGTCGTCACAGAGAAGGAGGATGAAGCTGAATGAGTACACCTGGGTGAGGTAGTGCGCCAAACTGTGAGCCCCCCAAAATTACGTGAAGCACAGGGGAGAGGGAAAGACAGGAAAGTGGGGATGAGAAGGAGCAGAAGAGTACTCAGCACGTCACACAAGACGGCAAGAGAGAAAGGGAGCGTGGAGACGCCCGTACCCACAAGGAAATTTATGAGTGCACGGCGCACGCACAGCACCGAGAAGGAGGAGCTTTTCTCCGAAGTATGGGTGTGTGTGGGGGCACAGCGCCATTACGAGAGGCCCCGCTTCTCTGCAACGATGCCGAGGGGGCTGCCGCTTGCCCGTTTCTCTCTTCTCTGAGGTATCTGCTCAGCACCGCCTTTTTTCTTTCTCGAGCTTAGCAAAGAGGCAATCGAAGCACAAATTCAAATAGGGCCACGCCGCACGCCACCCTCATCATCCGGCCGCCGCTGCTCACCTCAGCCCATCGAGCAGAGGAGGTGCGCGCAGGCGCGCACCCACAGAGGCACCGAACAGTGCGAGTCATTCCGCGCCTCTCCACAGGCAACGCTTTAGGCATGCCGAAGTCGCTCTTTTTTTTCGGTGCTTAAAACAAGCCGCACACAGAGGGGAGGAGAAGTGCCCTTGAGAAGCGCGCTGGTGAAAACACGTGATGGGGCGCAGACGGACTCGTCGTGCGTCTACCACGCCAGCGTAGAGCTATAGGGGCACCGGAAGCGAGAGAGCCAACCACCCGCGACAGACGACTAGAGCGGAGCTTTTCGCAAGAGCGCATCCAACACGAGCAGCACAGGGCATAAATGGACAAATGGGGAAACCTGAAGCGCATCTCCCGTGAGACTGCAGGGTGGCAGACATTCTTCGTACTCGCGACTGCAGCTCCTCACTGTCACTGCTCCTCCTGCTCCTCGGTGGGTGAGAACTCCTGAGACGGCTGCTGAGTGGGGTCGTAGGGTGCACTCGCCCGTGAGCTGGCTGCGCCGCCGAGGGAGCCGAAGAGATCGCCGTTTGACGCCTCGTATGGATATGAAATGCTGGCACCCTCACCGACGGGTAGTTGAGCACCACCAGGCATGGGTATCCTAGGGGCTACCATGGGCGCGTAACCGTACGCAGTAGAGTTGGCAGCGGACTGCAGGTGGTATGAGGACAGTTCGGTATCAAGCGCACTCGTGCTTGGCAACGCCGACGATGCTAAGTACGTCGAGGCACCAGAGAGATGGTGGCTGCTCTGGTACTCGCTTGTGTTCGAGGCGACCAAGGCAGATCCCATCGTCGTTGGCAGGATACTGCTAAACTGCACTGCGCTCGCCTCGATCGGGATGCCGCCGTAAAGGCCAGCTCCCCTGTGGGGTGGGTATACGGAGGACGTCCCGGCTGCAAGAGAGCTGTTCTCGTGCACAGTTGACGGCGGCAGCTCACCGTAAGGCCCCTGCAGCGTCGAGGAGCCTGGTGCGACAGATGTGTCGGTGTGGTACACGTTCGAGGTTCGAGCCTCAGTGGCCTTATCGAGTGGCACCACATGCTGCAGCTTGCTCATGTCCAGCATCAGGTCAAACAAGCCAGTGCCGATACGGGCCTGGTTGCCGAGCACGAGGTTTGCAGAGACGCCGCGTACCGGATCCTTCTCACCAAACGCGGCCGCTGTCATGAGCACCTTCACTGTTTCCTCGAAGGAGCACCGCATCAGTGGCCCAGATGTCTCGCTGCGGTTAATCCCAGTACGGCTAACGGCCATCAGGTAACCACGCTGGCACATGGTGTCAACGAGGATGGTGTAGTGACGATAGTTGATGTTCAGCCCATAGGCGAGATACGCATCGCGCAGCTCAAAAAGCAACTTGCGCCGCGCCGCCTCGATGCCCAGCACGGACACCACCTCAGGGATTTTGTTGCTGCTGGTCTTGACGAAATCAATGATGTTTTTGCCCTCGTTGTTCACCACGCCGACGAAGATGCGCTGCAGCGCCGTGCCCTCGGTGTCCACCATCCAACTCGACTCGTTCTTCATTCCACCCGTCTCGGGGTCAACGCGGAATGTGTTGCCCTCCTTCAGCAGTGTCTTCTTGATGCCAGGGATACCGCGTAGGTGAACGCTCTGCAGCAGCTGCGCGACCGCCTTCGTGAGCGCCGGGACGGAGTCTGCCCCGGTACACTTGCGCGGACGCAGCCGCACAATGCGCTGCCCGTCGTTCTCCATGTTCGCCTGCACCGTGTAGGTGTCGTCCACCTGCCGGATCGCGCTCTTCACATCTTTCATGTTAAGTCGCTTGTCATTGAAGAGGTCGCTGTCAAGGATAAGTCGTGCAATGAAGGGTGACGGTGGCTGCTCCACATCCTGCTCCTCTTCTTCCTCATTCATCACCGCCTGCTCCCACCGGATCATCTCCTCGTCCTCGGCAACGACGGTGTTGCGGGGGTTGGGGTCATAGATGATCTGCACCGTCGTCGTGATGTTCGCCAGCGTACAGTACTCAATGAACTGCTGTGCTTCCTGAGCCTTGTTGCGCTTTTGGTACTCTCGAATTAGACAGACGGCCACACTGGCGTTGCGCTGGTTTTTGCTCACATTCAACAGCTCCAGCAGTCGCGGCACGCCGAGGGTCACGTTCTTGGATGAAATGCCAGCATTGTGGAACGTGTTCAGTGTCATCTGCGTCGCTGGCTCCCCGCACGACTGCGCGGCAATGGCGCCGATGATCTCACCAGGGGTGATGAGGGACTGCTGGTACTTGGTGCGGATTTCCTTTAGCAAGTACTCGAACGCCTTGTCGTTCAGCTTGTACTCCTTCAGCACCCGCTTCGAGCCGAGGACCTGGCGCAGGTGAATGCCGAAGAGCGTCAGGGCCCGCTCCACACGCTGCTGGCTCAGCACATTAACGAAGCGACCGTTGTAGTCTTTGTGGTAGGAGGGAAACAACTGCACGAGGTCCTCCTGCAGCTCCCGCACGCGGTTGATCACAGTGATCGGGTTTAGGTTGGACACCTGGCTGCGCTTACCCATCGTCGTGCGCGCGTTCTGGATGAGCCGCGCTACGTTCACGGGGAGGTTCATCTTGAGCTTGTTCTTGTCTTCCATGTCGATAACGAGGCGCGACATCGCGCGATCCTTCACCAGTTGGTCGAACTCCTCTTGCAGCTTCAGCACGCTCTGCGGGTCGCGTAGCAGCGAGTCACGTACAAACGGATCCATGTAATGGCCGCCCATGTTCTCCGAGAAGCTGCCCTCGTCGTTGTACTCGTAGCGGTACTTGTCGACAAGCTCACAGTTGGTCATGTGCGGGATCGGGAAGGCCTGGTTGCCCTCAATGCGGGCACCGTCCAGGCCGTCCTCGCCGTACACCAACTGGATGAGCTCCTGGTTCGCATTCCGCACCGTGCCGTCGTACGAGGCGTGCACGTCCTCCAGCGCCTTCACAAGCTTGCGCTGCAAGTATCCTGTATCGGACGTCTTGACGGCTGTGTCGATAAGCCCTTCACGCCCTGCCATGGTGTGGAAGTAAAACTCGTGCGGTTGCAGTCCCTCCACGTACCCGCGCGTCGCCATGCCCCGCGAGGTCTCACCGTAGTCGTCCAACATGAAGTGTGGCAGCGTGCGGCGGCGGAAGCCGAAGGGAATGCGACTGCCCGCGACGTTTTGCTGCCCGACAAACACAGCGATTTGGCAAATATTTAGGTCACTCCCTTTGCTGCCGGCCTCGATCATCACCTTAAAGCTGTTCGTGCGGCGCACGTTACTCAGCGCCTTCTTCGCCGCCTCCTCACGGCACTTGTTCAGGGCACTATTCACATCCGCCTCGAAGGACTGCAACAGCGACATGCCAGCCTTGCGGGTCAGCTTGCCGTTGTTCGCCGCGGCGCCGATCTTCTCGACAGACTGGCGGGTCTTGTGGAGTACATTGTTCATCTCCTTGAGTGTTGTCGCATCAGCCACGGTGTCTTGCACACCAACCGAGAAGGCAAAGCAGTAGTTGAAGTACGTTGTGACCCGCTGGACGCCGTTGATGAACTTGGCCACCTCATCGGAGCCGCGTTCGTTGAAGATGACGTGAATAAGAGACCCCGGCGCGGCGCCGACGACGCCCTTCGTGATGGAGCCCACCAGGAGTTGCCCACGTTGGATCATGATCTTCTTGTCGTTGTGCGGGAAGGGTGGCTTGTCGTACGGCGAGGCGGGGTGGTTAACCTCCGGCAGGATCAGCGAGAAGATCTGCTTTCCGGTCCAGAGCGGACGCGGCTTCAGGATGGCCGGGATCGGCAGCTCCCACAGATCCAACCAGAGGGCAACGCTCTGAATGAAGTACTTGTCGACAAACGTGTCCTTGTCGGTGAGACGGTAGCTGCCGAGCAGGCTGTCTTGCACGATGCCCATACACGGCGCTGACTTGTTCGGCGACACGAAGTTCTTCGGTACCATCATCATCTCAATCAGCTCCGCCTTAGTCAAGAGCGACTGCGGAACATGCAGGTTCATCTCATCACCGTCAAAGTCGGCGTTGTACGGTGTTGTGCAGGACAGGTTAAGGCGGAAGGTGTTGTAGTTGAGCACGCGGACGCGGTGCCCCATCATACTCATGCGGTGCAGCGTCGGCTGCCGGTTGAAAAGCACGACGTCGCCATCGATGATGTGGCGCTCGACAACGTCGCCGACGTCGAGGTTGACGGCGCTGCGATCCTTCACGAGGGCCAACTTTGTCACGTTGCCATTCGGCCGGATGACGTAGTTGGCTGAGGGGTACGTGACGCGCTGCACAAAATCCGTGAGACGCTTCTTGTTGATCACGTTTACCCGCTCCGGGAAGGTCAGCGTCATGGCGACAGAGAACGGCACACCGACCTCGTCGACGTCGATGTTGGGGTCGCCGGTGATGACTGTACGGGCCGAGAAGTCGACGCGTTTGCCCATCAAATTGCCACGCAGCCGGCCGTACTTCCCCTTCAGCCGCTCCGTGAGAGACTTGAGCTTCTTTGTGTCACCCACCTTGGCGGGCTTGTAAAAGGTGGAGGCGTTGTTGAAGAACGTAGCAACGTGCTCCTGCAAAAGGGCGCGCGAGCGATCCACGGCTGCCTTGACGCCGGACTCCTTGTCTTTGCTCAGCTGAATGTTGCGCTTCACAATGGACATGATTTGGTGGGTGAGCTCATCATCCGACTTGGCTGAGCCGAAGGAGACGGCAGGGCGGACTTGCGGTGGGGGGATGGGCAATACCGTCAGAATCAAGTCGCGCGGGTGGCAGCAGCGCGGGTCGAAGCCCATGATTAGGGCGTCGCTGTCTGACACACGGTCCAGCACCTGCCACGCGTTATCGGCGTGCCACACATAATCCTGCTCCTCCTGAGTAACCTTGATCTGCAGGCCCGGGTAGATACCGGCAAAGCGGCCGATGCGCGGCTGACGTCCCTTGCCCTCACAGCCCTGAATGTCCTTGCTGCGCTTGCACACACTGCCGCAGAGCTTGGCAACCATGCGCAGGCGGTTGAGGCCCTGCAGGTGGGCAATCTTCTTCAGCTCTGACGGGTCGTTTGTGTCCATCAGCAGCGCGCCACAGTACTTGCAGACACACTTAAGGGCTATCAGCACGATGTCGAATACATTGATGTTAAAGATCGGCTCGGCCAGCTCCACGTAGCCAAAGTGACCAGGGCATTCCGGGTGCTTTAGCCCGCAGGTCTCACAGCTGTACTCGAAGTCTGTTGTGCCCATGCGCAGGTCGTTGATGCCACCACGCACCGGCTGACCGTGTTCGTAGGATTTGGCATGCTCAACGATGCACTTGGCGTAGGCCTTAATCTGCGACTCCTTGAACACCTCAAACTGTACTTCGTGAACCTTCTGCAGCGGCATCTGCGAAGGCGGGAGAGGTGCACCACCCGACATCTTTATCAAGTTGGCCGGTTTGTCGAGGGAGGGAGAGAGGGAGGGGGGGGGGCGAGAGGGAAAAACGCGTTAGAAAAGAGTCGGCGGGAGGGTGGTGAAAAGCGCCACGCCAAAGACGGCTGCGGGTGTTCAGCGCTTCCCCGAGGCCCGAAGGCACCAAACACCAAAGGAGAAGCAAATGACTCACAATAGGCCCCCTCCCCTTCTGAAAGCGTTGCGGCTCCTTCCCACTGCTGCTGAACACGAGTTTTAGAGAGCACAAGAGCAGTGCGGCTTCCGAGGTTGGGGCGGCTCCGCTGACGCGACAGCGACGATGAGTGGAGGGAGTGGAGTCTGACAAAGCTGGTTACAGAGATGCGCGTGAAATGCGAGGCACACACACCCGCACACAACTGCAGCGAGAGTGAATGTGAAGGACAGAGGTAAAGCGGTACGGCGGAGGAGAGCAGAGTAGCAGAGGAGAAAGTGAAGGGGACAACGGCATGAGAGCATGTTACGAGTGAAATCGCGAGAGGGTGTGAGAGCGCTACCGGCTCAGCTTGTCCATGCAAAGAGTACCACAATGGGCGAGTATAGCCTTTTCAGCAAGCGCGCGGTGCAACCGTCGCCTTGTCACTTCGCTTCGACATGAACGCCATCTTTGTTTCGTCTCTGTTGCGTTGCAATCGCAGCCTGGGGAGGGGGTACACACGTGCAGGCCAGCGAGAGAGAATACGCGCCTGTGCGCTCACACACCCATACACACAAGGAAAAGGCGAGACCGAAGGTGGTGTCAGGAGACCAAGCAGCGCGCTCGACCTACGAGACGCACTGCGCCTCATCACTGTCACTGCGCACTTCTTTCCTGCGTGGCGGTCATCAAAGATGATCAGCTCACAGAGCGGCGGTAAATTTGAGGTCGTCCAATGCCGGCAATGAAGACGCTGAGGCCAATTGACACCAGTGCGTAGGTGTATGCGAAGAGTACCCGCCCGCCGCCATAGAAGCCAACTACCTCACTCGCGAGGGAGGAGACGATAGAGAGCGCGCCACCAATGCCTTCCTGCAGAACCACCGACCATTCATAGGAGAGGTGGTTAGGCTCCATATTGAAGGCAACGATGGTGAGCAGTACGCCTAGCAGGTTGGCGGCCAGCGTGCCCAATGGGAACTAAGCGACACACGCCTTTTTGTTCCAGCAGAAAGAGAGCAGAAAGCGGACGACCGCGCCGGCAGGGGCGAGCACCACCACGCGCACGTCGTCGGAGGAGATGACTTGGATGCCGCCCTCGTTGATGGACACCTGCACAAGAACCAATGCTAGAATTGCGGCCAGTGCCACAAGAACAAACAGAGCGGCATCAGTGACACGAAGCAACGAGCGATGTGATGGCCATGTCCCCCAGGGAGAGGCAGTTACATGGGCGTAGAACCACCGCACGCCACGACCGCAGTCACGGCCCCAGAGGAAGAACACAACAGGCATTGTGCCACCAAGGAAGGGGTGCTCAAAGGCATCTGTGGCGGTGTCCTGAGCCATCACCTGGACAACCCACGAGCTGAACGTCGTAAAGCTGCCGCAGAACCCCACGCAGAGGGCGCGGTGGGTCAAGGGCAGTGCTGCTTCGGGTGGAAGGGCGACTACAAAGAGGCCCATCAAAAAACTCCCCAGACAATTGGGCCCGATGTAGCGGTACTTCGGAAAGAAGTGGCTCTTCGCAAAGCAGTTCTTCATGGCCACACGAGCTGCATTCCCGCCGATCCCCGCCGCAGCCACGGTCAAGCAAGAGACGAGGAGCAGAACACACGGAGGCCAGCTGTCCGTGTAGGGTGTGGTCGCCGAGGGGGCAGGCAGCGATGGGGGCTGCGATGAGTAGCGAGCCTGCTCGTTTCTACTTGCCGTGCTATTGCGGCCCTCGCCGTCATCATGCGAGAAGACAGTGCAATGCTCATTCAGTGACTCCATGGGGGTGTACGCATGCGGCTGCACATCAGCTGGGAACGCCTGCTTGACTGATTCCAGAGCATCGGCACGCACCTCCTTTTGCTTTGGGCGGCGTCTGCCAATTCGAAGGAGGCTCGATAAGCGCCTCAGCGCTGGAGGGTTGTGGGTGGTAGTGTACTACAGACGGGAAACGAAACCAAAAGGGATTGTGTAGGTGTACGTCTAAGGAGACACGGGTATGTCAGTCGGCATAGATACCCTCAGCGAGGAGGGGTGCAGAGAAGTGAAAGCTTAAGCTCTTGAGGAAAAGCGAGGAGGAGAATGAGGCCCAACTGACGGAAAGCAGTCCAGCACCGAAGCTGCGCTCTGGGCTGCACGGAGTTGTCGACGCATCTGACCGGCTACAAAGCCTCTGTAAGCGGGTGACGAGTGAAGAGAGAGAGAGAGAGCACACGACCAATAGAGCAAACACAAGCTCGAGTGGAAAAAGATGAAGGGGCTGCACGGAGTTGAGGTTTCATTCGCGCTAGAGGGAGAGGAAGGCCCAGAAAGCGGATACTTTTACAGATACGACGTAGAAAGCGGCTCAAGTCACCGCAGCAACGACAACACTGCAAGAATCGCTTGCCTTTCTGCCCAGGCACGGATGCGATGCCGAAAATCTTCTCTATGTTCTCCCAACAACAACAACAAGTCCCGCTTCACTATTTGAGCTGGGAGACGAGCAACAGTGACACAAAACATGAAGAAGATGTGAACGCCCTAAGCCACAAAAGCGCGCAACAAGTGGCCACACAGACAGCGGCGCAGAGACGCTGTGTGGCTCAGCAAAAAAAGCTCGTGTGCTCATCCGCACCGACGCCTTCACTGAGCGTAGCACAGGCCAAAGAGAAGGGAAACAAACTCGCAGCTTCGCCTCCAGCATATACAAGACGACACAATGCGAAAAAGAATGAGCCACATCTCATCCATGAGAACGTACGCACACAGACACACACGCACGAGAGAGACAACCGTGCACGCCATGGAGCAGAGAGGCAGAGAGCACACAACCAGTGAACAGCGCGCTGGTGTCTCCCCTCCCCCTCCGGCTAACCCCACCAGAGAGAGCGGGGAAAAACACAGCGAAAAGGCAGGCATCAGCAGCAGCAGCCCAGCAGCGCTCGCATGAAGAGCCCGTGCGCGTTTAATGGAGAGAAACGAACCCAAGCTGCCTGCCAGTGTAGGTGGGTATGCATGTCCAAGAAGGCGAGTACAGACCTCACCCAAGGAGGACGGGCGGGCGGGCGGGGTGAGGCTTGCCTCAAGCTGTTACAACAGCGACAAGCAGGCGCGTTGTGTTACTCCACTGGCAAGAGTGGTGTTAACGCAGAGAGAACGTCTCTCCATCATTTGCCAGAAACGCCTTCCACACTGCTGTAAAGAGTAACCCACGGCGAGATCGCCAGGAGAGTGTGTCGCATTACTCTACGAGATAAATCGAGAACAAACAATGAGAGCGCGCCCAAAAAATTCGGTAACACTCAAGTCAACGAGAGGGGAGTGGAAAAGACCCCCATATGGGCGCAACACTTGTAGAGAGGAGATGCAACCACACATGGGAGGCGCGCTCGCCAAAACGGAGAGACACGAGCGCATCTGTCGCGGTGTGGTCACAGAAAGGAAGAGAGAGGTGGGAAAGGGGCATTCTCAAAGAATGCCGGCGCATCAGCTTCTGTGCACGGCATTGCGCGAATCAGGGAAACGCGGTACGCGGGTGAGGGCGGCGACGAACACGCGCACACGTAAGAACCTCAACATCACTATCAACAGAGAGAGAGCGAGCGAGCAGAAAGGGCCTACAGCAAGAAACCCCGTACCATACGCGCACGGCAAATGCCCTACACACCACATCCCCTCGTCAACTTTCTTCCTCCAGGTCTACTTCGAATAGCGGCACGAGCTGCTTCACGCTGCACATGAGATTTTCATCGACACACAGGAGGGCGCCATAGTTGTTGAACTCCCCGCAGTAGTTGGGGGCCGAAAAGACGGTCAGCAGCTTCCGTTTCGCGAAGAACATATAGCCCTCCTCGACGACCTGGTGCGCGCGGCAGATCAGGTCGAGATCCAGCGCCTGAGTGATGTTCTCCACCACGTTCTCGCCAAAGGTCCACGACACGCCACGGTCATTTTCACCAAAGCCGGTGATCGGGTCATCGGCGGGGTCCGACCAGAGCAGATCGCAGATGAGACCGCTATCCGGTACGTCAGAGGGTCGAAGGATGCGACGAATTTGATCTAGGCTGTGCAGCTCCGGGCTAAGGCCACCGTGCATGCACAGAATGCGCCCGTCGATGAGACCAGCGACAGGCATGCAGTTGAAGGTGTCCGTAAAGAGCTTCCAGAGCTTGACACTGTAGCGGCGCTTGCATTCGTCGAAGAAGCCGTAGATGCGGTTAATGCTGCTGCTCTCGTGGTTTCCACGGAGAAGGAAAAAGTTGTTGGGGAAGTGCAGCTTGTAGGCGAGAAGCAGGCAAACAGTCTCTAGCGACTGCTCGCCACGGTCAACGTAGTCGCCGAGGAAGATGTAGTTACTATCTGGTGGGTACCCTCCAAGCTGGAAGAGGCGCAGCAGGTCGTGATACTGACCGTGCACGTCGCCGCACACGTTGACCGGGGCCCCTATCTCAATCAGCATCGGCTGGGACATGAACAGCTTCCGCGACTCCATCACTAGGTACACCACCTCCTCTTCCGTCATCTCCCCTCCCCCGAGCTCCCGTATGTCATGGGCCTTGCCACCGCTGCTGCCTCGTGTCTGAAGGCTGTAGCTGGCTGAGCCCGTCTTGGGTGCCGCAGCCGCCGTCTCTGCCTGGAAGGCCTGCAGCCGCGACTGTCTTACATAAGACGAGGGAGAGTTATTCGTATCCTGCTTCGGTGCGGCCGTGTTGTGCGCCGGGTTCAGCAGCAGCTTGCTGATAATGCCCTCCACCTTTGAAAAGCCACCCATTGCCTCGCAGGTCAATCAGAGCTGTGGCGCTGATTAGTTTGCTCGATGCCGCTCGTGCACGACTGCGACAACCCTCTGGCTGGCCCGAGTCCTTTGGAGAGAAAAGGAGGAGTAGGTGTTTACCCACCACTGAACAAGACTGAGGAGGGGGGAGGGGGGGGCTGATGTAATGCATCAAGTGAATGGCGTGTGTAGCGTTGGCGGCAGTGTGAAGGAGGGACAAAATCAGCGAAGGCGAAATATGTGGTGAAAAGGGGGGGGAGGGAGGGAGGGGGGGAGGGAGATTGAAGGTGGCCCAGCAGGAGCGTAGGCATCGGGAGAGGGGAAGCGCAGGAAAGGCAGGAAAGGGGGGGGCCCGCAAAAACACCGTAGCGAGCATCACGTTGTCCTCCTCCATTCCGAAGTGAGTGGTGCAGAAACGTGCGGCTGCAGCGCGCATTGCCTCCCTGTCCTTGTCCTTATCGATGCGCAACAAGAATGAGCCGCGCAGTGGAGCTGTGCTTTATCGGCGGATCGAGCAGGGCGACACCTCCACTGCGCGGTGGGCAAACACGACCCCTCCTTTTTTTTCTACGAGTTGGTAGTACATCCACGAAACGAGTAAAAGACGTCGTCCAACAACGCAGCACGAGATGAACAACAGAGGAACGACTGGGGATCGTATGTAATCCACTCTGAAAGGGCAGCCACTAAAGTCCAAGTATACCACCCGTGCGTCACAGCAGGTGGCCGGTCCACCTTGAAGTACCCTTGTCTTCCCTCCACACGTCAGGAGCCTTTATCGCGCGTAGCTCTCTCTCTCTTTACAGTGGTTTCAAGGGGTGCCTACGTTGTACAAAGAGCACTGCTGCCCCAATGCACAGACACACACGAAGGTGACGCTCGCCCTTTTCGCACGCTGAGGCTACGTCTTGCAGACAGGGGCCCAGCCCTTGATGGAGATACCGTCCACCACGTTTGAGCACCGGGCACCTCGACGGACCAGCATCGCAGCGCACTCTGTCACCCCTGACACCAGCGAAGGGTAAGCAGGGCTGTGCTTGAGCATCGTGTACACGGACTCGTTGTTGAGAATCGGCAAAGAGGCCACCTCCACGACGGAGCCGGCGTGCGGCCCCACCGCACGAACACCCAGCACTCGCTTTTCGCTATCGTTCGTCACAATCATCTTCACAAACCCGTCCTTCTCCCCCATCACGATGGAGCGGGTGAGGTGCCTGTACTCGACCCTCGCCACACTGTAGCTAATGCCCCTCGCACGGCACTGCTGCTCGCTTAGGCCGATGCTTGCCACTTCGTTCTCCAGAAACATGTCGGTCGCAATGTTCCTGAGGCCGTTCGTGTTCACAGCCAGCATGGGGGAGCAGCCAAACATGGTGTCTACCACCGCCTGCCCCGCCGCTTGGGCAGTGTTCACCGTCTTCTGCTTCCCTGTAGCGTCTCCAATGCAGTAAATATGTTTGTACGGCTTGCAGCGGCTGTACTCGTCGCAGTCCAGCTGCCCATTCTCCACCCGCATCTTTGTGTTCTCTAGGCCCAGCGCCTCGAGGTTGGGCCGGCGTCCCACTGCAAGCATGGCACGCTCGGCGTGAAAGGTGTCAATGTCGCCACTGCGGATGTTGCGCACCGAGTACCGGCAGTTCTCCTCCCCCGCCTCCAGGTCAAACAGTCGGCAGTCATGGTGGATGACGACGCCACGACGGATGAGGTGACGCTGCACATACAATGCGACGTCGTCGTCGTCTTTGGGCAGGATACGCGCTGCCTTGTCCACCAGGTAGATCTTGGTGCGGCCCAGCTTGGCGAACATCGACGCCACCTCGCACCCCATCGGTCCGGCACCGATTACCACCATACTCGCCGGTATCGGCCGCTGAAAGACGTCAGTGGAGTTCAGGATGCGGGTGTGATCACACTTGGCAAAGGCGTGGCTGCGCGGCCTTGAACCGGTCGCGATGACAATGTTGTCCGCTTGAAGAGAGCGATACTCGCCGGTGCCCTCTGTGTGGATGTCGATTTCGTTCGGGCTGGCAAATGCTGCCTTACCTTCAATCAGCTGCACCCCAGAGGCCTTCAACAATGTGCGGTACTCGTTCTCCTTCTCGGCGCACGTCTTCTGCAGCAGCTGTGTGATGCGCTCGCTAGGGATGCTGTCGACCATGCGACGCACCTGATCCGAATTCAGCAAGTCCTGCATAAACGCTGGACCTGTCAGGGAGGCCGCGAAGTCCGCAATTGCCCACATCATTTTAGAGGGCACCGTTCCGCCCCACAAATCCGCGCCACCAACGCGGCGGGATTCGACGATGCAGACCGATTTGCCGTATTCGATAGCGCGCATGGCGGCCGCAATGCCTCCCGGGCCGCCTCCAATGATGCAGAGGTCCACCCGTGGAAAGGCCTCGGCATTGCGGAGCACCGGAAACGGCACATTACGCCACGCAGAAGAGCGGCGCAACATCTGTGCAGCTCGCAAGGCAGCGGAACGAGAAAAGAAGAGTGCGGTGGAAAGGGAGGAGAGGAGGCACGTTCAGCAAGACAGAGAAGGTGAGCAGGTGAGCTGGAAAAGGGTAAATGCCAAAAGGCGATAAGACACCTCGGCCCTCTCCACTGCTGTGCCTCTCTCGAGGACGAGGCAGAAGGGCGATGGCACAAACAGTGCGTAGGCGCCGATGCAAAAAAGAGGCGAAAGGACGACGTCACCTTCCAGACACTGGAGAGGCTTTTCTGGTCACTGTAGACATGTTTGTTTTAGCGCGTTTCTCCTGCCACACACAACACACGCCTAATTCCGCGCGACTCCGGCGTGCCACAGGCCCATCGCGTGGTGCGAAGCACCAGTAGAGACGCGCTGCAGCAATGCGCCGACTCGGTCATCACAGCACGGCCCCTGCCTCAAACCTTACCCACGCCCGGCTCCGCACGGCACCTCACAGTCGCCGCGTGGTGCATCTCTCGCGGTGGCACCCGGGCTCACCGCGCCAGCACGCAGCGAGGGCCGGGTGAGGTACACTCCAGCCGCGCTGGCACTCTGCTCATCATATGCGTGGTGCAAGCCTCCTCACTGTCGCAGCTCGCTCCAGCGCAACGCTGCTCAGGACCTGGCCCCCGGCGCCAGTAGCGATACGTCTCCCTGGCCTCCCCAGGTCGTAGGGGCTTGAGTCCGTCGGCGTCAGAGGTGGCTCGGCGCCTAGCAGAGGTAGGGGGGCTGCCTAGGCCTCGCCACACAGAGTGGGGGTGCTGGGCCCTGGATACCACGCACTGCGGTGTCCCCAGACATCAGGGCCCACAACGTCAAGAGAAAGAGAGAGAACTGCCTGCGCACATGAGGAGAGGAGAGGAGAGGCTAGATAAACAGATGAGGTGACTAAGGCGGAAGGTGAGTGTGAGTGAATCAGTCAACGTCTAACGTGGCCGTGGATAAAACGCGGTGTGAGGAGCCTCTGGTGGAACGATTTGCTGCGCTAGAGCTGGGCGTTCGTAAGATTCTGATGAGCGTGTATGCACATGCGTGCATGACCGCGATAGCTCTTCTTCAATATGGGCTCCCCTATAGAGTGAGAGAGGCACAGAGATAAGGTGGAAAGTGTAAAGAAGAGGAGCGAGAACAACTCCAGTTCAGCTGTTGAAACAGAGTGCCCATGCGCCTCCTTGAGTGGTTGCACAACACCCAACCAGTGTTCACCCAAAGCATTTCGCGAACGGAGGAGCTGGCCATCTTGGCCGAGCCTTCTGCCGCGTGTTCGCCTGACCATACAGTGAATTTTGAGATGCAGCAGCTCACTCCGCACACATACACACACACATCAGTTTTGCACCGTTCCGGCAAATCCAAAGCGTGGGGCAGCCGACCTCAGTGTCAGATGCGCCACAGACATCCACTGTACGTGTGCAGAAACGAGAATTTGGAATTTCAGAAGAGAGAGGAGAAAAAAGGGCAGGCTGGGGCGTAGCGGGGGGGGGGCGAGTCAACAGGGGGGCGTGCCCATACGCACACGCACGCACCGAACTAGACCCACCTAGTAGAGAAATGCCGTGCGGAAGACCGAAGGAAACGTGTTAAGGTGCGCAGAGTTGCGCGTGCATCTACCTCTCATCAGCACCACCACTACTACTACTTTACAGCGCCACATCCCTCCTTCACTAGCACTCAGTACAGTTTTCTTCACCGATTGGAAGAAGGCGCCGGGGCTGCAGTTCCCCGCAGAGGCACTACTGTTGGCGTGGCGTGTCGTGCCACTGGTAGCCTCCGTCCTAGCACGTGATGCCCTACGGCGCTGCACCAGTGACTCGCCCACCTGCTTCACCCGGGACTGGTCAACCTCAACGCCGCCGTTTTTCCCCTGTACGCCATTCCCCGATCCATGTCGGCTGGTGCCCACTTCGTCAGCTTGACACCGCACGCTGACTTCGCATGCAGGTGTTCTGGAAGGTTTAGAATGGAGCGCAGGCACTCCTGAAAGGCCTGTGAAACGGCCGGGTACGCGGTCAGGCGCCCCGCAAGGTCGAAGACTGTCTGGTTGTTTTGAATAGCCAGTGCGCCAATCTCCACAAGCGTGCTTGCGTTCATGCCCACTGCCCGCACGCCCAGGATGCGCCGCTCCGGGTCGTCCGCAACGATGATCTTCACGAAGCCCTCCGTGTTTGCGGCAGCTACGGCGCGGCTCATCACCTCGTAGCTGTACCGGGCAGCGATGTAGGCAATGCCCTTCTTCCGGCACTGCGACTCGTTGTACCCGACAGAGGCGACGGCACGGGTCAGGAAGGCAATGCTGGACATGCTCTCCATCAAATTCGGCACCACCTTCGGCTCCGTGCCGTAGATGTAGTCCACGGCTAACCTTGCCTGGGCCTCGCCCATGCTGACGACCTGCATGCGCGTAGCGACGTCGCCAACGGCGAAAATGTGTGACGTCCCAACGCACTGGCCAAACCCATTCACGTGCAGCTGACTGCCGCGTGTCATGACCGTGGTGTTCTCGATACCGAGGCGGGAGAAGTCCGGAACGCGACCGATGGCGATAAGCGCACGCTCCACCTGGAACGTGGTCAGCATCCGCGTGCTGCGATCCATCACGGTGTACTGCACGCCAGACTGCGGCGCGGAGTCCGCCGGGTGTCGCGCCTCCGCCTCCGCCTCGGTCTCCTCCCAGGGCTGCATATCGTATAGGTCGGAGTTGTGGTGAACGACAACGCCGACGCGGTCCATGCCTCTCTCGATCATGCGAACAATGTCGGGGTCCTCCCAGGGCAGGATGTGCGGTGCCTTGTCAATGATGGAGACCTTTGTTTTGCCTAGTCGACCAATGATGCCGGCAAACTCACAGCCAATGACGCCAGCACCCACGATCACCAAGCTCTTCGGCAGCGGGGCTCGCATGATGTGGTCGGAGGTCATGACCAGCCTCCCGTCAGCAGCCACGAAAGGGTGCTTCCGCGGCTTCGACCCGGTGGCGACGATAAAGTAGTCCGCCGTGATGCTGCGGTAATCCATCGTCAGCTTGTTATGGCACTGGATCTCGTGGTTGCTGTTAAAGGTCGCCCTGCCATACATGAGTTCCACGTTCGCTGAGGCCTTGAGTGCTGCCAGGATCTGATCCTCGCGGATGTGGCTCACTGTCTCCATTGATCGCCGCATCTTGACTTCGTCGATCTCAAGGTAGCGATCAAGGCTCTCGCCGTAGAGGCGAATGGCTGTCTCTCCACGCATTTTGTCCATGATAGTTGAGTATTCCCACATTGTCTTCGACTGCAATGCGCCGTCCCACAAGTCACTGCCGCCCAGTCGCGACTTCTCCACGATGCAGACGCGCTTCTTGTAATCGGCCGCCCGCAGTGCCGCCGCAATGCCGGCAGGGCCACCTCCGATGACACACACATCGAAGTGCGCCTTGTCCTGCGGTGCAGCTGTCCAGTTACAAGCGGGGGCGAGAATGTAGGGTGTGCGACGCAACATTGCGAATGAGAGCGAGAGAGAGGAATAGTACAGTGTAGGGGACAGGAGGTAAGGGAGGGGGGGGGGAAGCGGAGAGGGAGAGGAGGTCAAAATGGCCACGCGAGAAGAAAGTGAACGCGAGGCAGGAGGCAAGCAAGATGAGGAGGTGTTTGATGCTCCACAGGGAGATGAGTCAGTCCAACGGAAACGGCGTCCACCGTGGTGAGGGTAGTCGTAATGGGCCGACTGAGAGGAGCGGCTTCGATGAGCACCATGAATGGCTTGATAGGCTTCTCTCTCTCTCGCTCCCCTCCTGCACAGAGGAGAGAGACGGAAGCGGTGTGGATCGAGTCTAAAAATGTATCGGTCCCTCGTCTTAAGGAGAAAAATACGTGGTGCCGTGCGCCGTGTGTAGGCGGAAATCCCTGACGCGGAGGAAGCGGTGATGGGCGGGTGAGCACGTGTATTCACCAGGCTGTGCAGGAGCAGAAAAAAAAGCGAAGAGTTTCTGTGTAGGTGCTGGTTTGTCTGTCGCCGGAGAGAGAGAGAGAAAGAGATGCGGAGGAGACGTGGGGCAGAGTTGCACTGAAGAGCAAAGGGCATTTGGGTGAGTAGAGACGTTGTGGAAGGAAGACTCTGGCGCGGCTGAGTAACAGGCGATAAGTGCAAGGGGGGGGGGACATTGCTGCTGTCATATAATCCCCGTGGCTGCTGGAGAGCAAAACGGCAACCTTCACTTGAGCTCTACAGAAGACCAGCGCGCATATACAAATTCTAGCGTGTCGTTGCAGACGCAAAGAATTACGGGTCGTACGTCGATGTAGTTCACTTGTGGGACTTCTCAAGTACGAGGGAAAGACAATAGCGCGCGTGGCAGCGAACAGAAGGGAACTATGAGAATACCAGTCATACGAGTGTGCTCCCACACATGAGCACAGCGTGCCGGCACACACGAGGACCTACTAGCACAAGCACTACGAGAGGTGGAGAGCAAGAGAGCGAATGGTTGCATCATGTAGCGAGAAGAAATAGATAAGACAGTGAGAGAAATGGGGCTAATCGAGGGAAGAGAGAGGACGCAAGGGAGCACAAGATATCCGCTCGTAAGGGAGAGAGGGGGGAGGAGAGAGAGTCGAAGAGAGGGGACAACGGGAAGTCCTAAGCACACGTCGTCGCAGAAAAACAGAGAAAAGGGCGCAAAACGACATGGAAACAGAGGAGGATCCACACACACACACGACAGCCTCACAGCCGGGAAGTAGCCCCGCATTGCTTCTTTCTGTGGGCCCTTTCTCCGAAATTGGAGCATACAATAGCGCTGAGCGAGAGAGCAGGAGGGGCTGCGCAAGCAGTCGCGACGTGAGAGTCGAGAAAGGAGACGGAGAACATCGCAGTGCTGCGTGAGACGCGAGTGCGCGAGAGAGGGGGAGCAGCAGCAGCAGCAGCTTTAGCGGCATCTGACACGCAAGCATCTAACGAACAACGAACAAGAAAGAGGAAGAAGAGCGGCACCAACACGGCGAATACGCGCTGGTGGGGCCCCTCTGTCAATCGATAGGCCAAAGAGCCGTAGGGGGTGGGGGAGGGGGAGAGGACAGGCGCCGTGTGTAGCATACGAGCGCACGCTACGCACAGCGAGAACGAAAAGAAAAGGAGAGAGAGGGGGAGGGGGAGGGAGTTGTGGGCGGCTTGCATGGCCCGAGATGTCCACAGAAAGAGGAAAGAAGGGAGAGCGGAAGATCACAGAGGCTACCATCCATCTTGCGCTGGACACTCGAGAGACGCGTGAGTTGTGAGCACTCAGATGCTGTCATGTTGTAAAGTGCCACTGATCCTGTGCCGCTTTGCAAGCCCTTTCATGGGAGATGATCGACTTGCTCACACGTGGGAAGAAGACAGGCGTCACATGTAACTGTGTAGACGGTCCCTCCCCTCCCCTCCAAACAAAAAGAAAAACAGAATTGATGCGGCCACCCAACGATGTGCAGCCGAATAAGAAATCCGCTCTTCTAGAAGACGGACAATAGTGAACAGCAACACTTTGCACCTTCATCAGAAGGCATCCTCAGCAACCCCACTTGGCGCAAGGGCAGCGGCACGCAAGGGGCTCTCGGGATCATCCTTGCTGCTGCGCACTTGAAATACCAAGAACGCGACAGCAGAACATAGCTTTCAAAGAGCCAGAGAGAGAGAGAGAGAGAAAGGGGGGCATCCAGCATGCGCAGGAGAGGAGTTTGTGATCTAATTTCAGGGCTGTAGCAAGGGAGAAGCCGAGATGGAATCGGCAACGACGCAAAGGTCATGCATCACGGGGAGTTCGCTGCGGCCGCAGAAAATCTCAGACTCCTGGTGGTGTGTGTTCTCCATTTCCTCCTCGCTTCTCTCGTTCTGGTCACGCGAAGCCAGGCGTGCGCCGCTGCCATCTTTTCCCATGGCACATGCAGAGGAAGTGAGGGCCTAGGAGAAGAGACGCAGAAAAGAGGCAGGAATAATTCTTCCCTCAAGTGTCTGGAGTCTGTGAAATCCGAAAGCCTACAACGCGGAAAAATAACATGAAATGCGCGCTCACATACCCGCGTGCGTACATCTCCTCCAACACGCACGCAGCAGAATGAAGATGATGTGAAGCTTGCCAGCCTCAAATTGCGCAGAGGAGCACAGAAAGAGAGGAATGAAGACAGCGGTAGAACCGTGACGCACGACACGGAGAGACAGGGAAGAATGAAGGGGAGGAGAGACAATGGACAATCGAATGAAAGAAGAGAAAAATAGGGAGGAGGAGGAGGACGCACCCCCACAAGCACTCCTCAGAGGGCTGCACAATACAATAAATAAATAATAACACAACAAAGGGCCACGCACCTGCGCGCTGGAAGGAAGAGGCGCGCCAGACGTTGGGATGAATCAATACAGACACACGCCGAAAGCAGCACACCCGCACACCCACAGGCGCAGCGGTATCGTACAACTGACGCGCTCTAAAGCCAATGCCTCACATACACCGAAAGAGAGAGCAACAACAGAACAGAAAGAGAAAGACGGCACCAGTGCCGCGGCAGAGAACCAGCGGATGAGAAACTCGATTCTTTTTCGCACCGTCTTCATTCTACAACGAATAACCCCGGAATGGACGCACACAGCCGCAGCACACCGATGCCTCTGGTGCACCGCGGCGGCATCCTCGTCGTCTACGACAAACCGTCCTGCCGTGAAATCGGGCCATCCGTCATACGGGCTCCTCCTGTCCATCCTCGTCCCTTCTTCGCACACGTGCGGTGCGGTCAGCCTCAGGCGAGCCCGGGTGCACCGCATGCCTCGATGCGGGCGTGCCGCGCCAAAGCGCCCTGCTCGAGGGCGGTGGCGCTGGCATCGGACGTGCGAGTGACAGGGGGTGGTCCAGGTGCATGCCGCGTGAGCTCAACAAGGAAGTAGGCCAGCCTCAGGCAGGGGCTCTCTGGAACCCTGCGCTCGGGTGCTATGCCGTGCTTCTCTCTGCGCCGCTTCAGGCAGCAGCATTCCACAGCGTGACGCGGAGACCATTCACATCGGTGTCGAGAGCGGGGGGGGCGATGGGACGATTCGGCGTGCCGCCGCCACGCCTCCGGTATCGGTGCACCTCCCGCGCAACACTCGTACTGTTCCGCCTTTGGATGCTTTGCGCAGGTGTGGTACGCCATGCGCGCAGCGGCTGACAGCGCGTCCGTGCCGGTGGTGCTCGCTCCCACGAGTCTGTGGCAGCAGAAGCCTGCCGCCGACTTCCTGAGGCCGCACGCCTCTGACAGGAACGGGAGGGCCAGGCCGAAGGGGGCACGATAAGGAAAATTGTGGGAAAAAAGAAGCGAAATACGCCGAGACAATCCTCACGCCACCCACATCGAGTGCCCCTCCAACGCGTTTCTCCTGCCACACAATACAAGCCAAGTTCCTCGCGACCCCGGCGTGCCACAGGCCCATCGCGTGGTGCGAAGCACCAGTAGAGACGCGCTGCAGCAATGCGCCGACTCGGTCATCACAGCACGGCCCCTGCCTCAAACCTTACCCACGCCCGGCTCCGCACGGCACCTCACAGTCGCCGCGTGGTGCATCTCTCGCGGTGGCACCCGGGCTCACCGCGCCAGCACGCAGCGAGGGCCGGGTGAGGTACACTCCAGCCGCGCTGGCACTCTGCTCATCATATGCGTGGTGCAAGCCTCCTCACTGTCGCAGCTCGCTCCAGCGCAACGCTGCTCAGGA
Source organism: Leishmania panamensis (assembly GCF_000755165.1). Taxonomy (NCBI): domain Eukaryota; phylum Euglenozoa; class Kinetoplastea; order Trypanosomatida; family Trypanosomatidae; genus Leishmania; species Leishmania panamensis. The sequence goes on from NC_025878.1 coordinate 1,156,298, forward strand.
CCTGGCCCCCGGCGCCAGTAGCGATACGTCTCCCTGGCCTCCCCAGGTCGTAGGGGCTTGAGTCCGTCGGCGTCAGAGGTGGCTCGGCGCCTAGCAGAGGTAGGGGGGCTGCCTAGGCCTCGCCACACAGAGTGGGGGTGCTGGGCCCTGGATACCACGCACTGCGGTGTCCCCAGACATCAGGGCCCACAACGTCAAGAGAAGAGTAACAGTAGGTAGGTACAATGACGTCCCTCGCTGATGCGGACGTAAACATGGCCTTGCGAGGAACCGAAAAAGAGGAAAGCAGAATAAGAGGGTTGAGTGTAGAAAATTGAGGCGGGGTTACCTGTGGTAAAGCCAAACACACATGCCCCCATATGCACTCACGTAGAGGAACGAAGATTTGGAGGCGGTATCAATGATGGACAGAATAGGGAGGCACGACAGAAGGCACAGGGAGAGCTACACCTGATGAGAGGCGCGCTGTTCACCGGGTTCCCAAGCGCTGGCAAATCAAGGGCAACCAAAATTTTGAATCACGGTGGATGTAGAAAGGAGGGGTTCCTCACAGCACCACGCATGTGTGATGTTCCACAGTACTCATAAAGCTTCCTTCTCTGTGGTACACAGGCGCGGAGCGAATGGAGAGAAAAGGGAGGCGACAATGATGCGATCAGCTTCTGCATCCTCGTGAGCACGACGTCTCCCTTGTGCATTACCTACAGTGAAGGAGGCGCGGTCTTCGGCTCAGGCTCCGGAGCCTGGGAGTCATTCTAAGCCCCTGCACGACCACTCTCATAGGTCACAGAGCTCTGCATGGAGTTTCTTACTTCTACCTTCGTCGGTGTATGGTGCACAGAGACAATGGCGTTACTCATCCTCGCTGCGGTGCGGAGTGCACGTGCTCGTATTTCAATGGAGCTCAGTCCACCTTCCTGCTGCTCGGAGGTTCGGCTACATCTGTCGCGGGCTCTATCAGAGTCCTGCAAGTGCAATACGGCCCACTGCACACTAGCAATGATGTGTTCGTCGTCGCTGCTGCTGTCCTCGCCACGGCGGAGTCGATGCTGCGTGGAACCGCTGGGACAGCGTGGCAGTACCGAAGTGAAGCTGGGTCGCTGCTCCGAGAGGAATCTTTCTGACTCGCTCTGCTGGCGGCGACTGACACGACGAGGTCCGGGCGACGCCGTGTCCGGCCAGGGTGGGTTTAAAGCGAAGTAAGGTGTAGAAAAGCCGCCGACACCACTGGCGTTTGCACTCGGTCTTAGTAGAATGCTCTTCAGTGACTGGGAGGTACGGGAGGTCGCAGGGAGCAGCGCAGCTACCGGCTGCATCTCGCCGCCGTCTCCGTCGCCATAGAAGACACTCGAGCGGCCGCTATGGTTGCTGAAGCAAAATGGCGAAAAGTCATCGAAGACGTCGTTGTGGTTTGACGCACCTGAATATGCCTTCTCGATGGACAACCACGGAGAGGGCGTCTCGCGAGACACAGAAGATGCTGTCGGCACTGAGCTGCACAATTTCGGGTCCGTTTTCTTCTTTGCAGGTCCGCTATCTTCCCCAGCATTTTCCTCGATCAGCGATTGTGGTTCACACTGGTGGTTGAGCTGAGCAATGGGGATGCTCACCGACGTTGATGCGTCGGGTGAGGCCTCCTTCAGTCTATCCTGGTCTCCGTGGTTGCTCACCTCGTACGAACCCATCTCCGGCTGCTTGGCATCCTTCTCATCATTGCCCAAGAAGCGGACACTGCTACGGCAAGGTATGAGCGTTGATGGCAACCCTGAGCTCTGCAACGAGCTCTTGTGGCATGTGCTCAGTGAGCGATTCAGTTCCAGAGGAGGGTCGTTGTCGCCCCAGCAGCTGCTTGGCTGCAAGTTACTACTCAGCTGGCACGCGTCGACGGGACCACAAAAGCTGCGAGTGTGGCTCGGTACTCCATTGGCGGTGTTGAACACATCTGTGATACTAGAAGAGTCTAGACCGCCCCCACAACTACCCTGCGGAGAAAAGGGGTTTGTGTTGCTGCTGTGCGCCGATGATGAGCACTTGAGCGGGTGACTCATGGCATCAGACCCATGTTGAAAGCTGAAATGCGAGAAGGTAGCTGTTGACACGGCTCCCAGCCCGCGTGAGGCACTTCGGTGCTCCAAGTCGTCTCTGCCAGCCGACGCGCGCGTACTGGGTGCCCAGAGAGGGTTGCCGGAGTCCTCAAACATCATGCTTCTCGATAAGCTAGGGCAACACCTATCTACTCCTTCCTTCTTGTGGGGAGAGGCGGCAGCAGGCGCAGGCTGACAGACGTCTCTCTTGCCAGGGGCCTCCATTAGCACTGGTATCCTGGGCGTAGAGGCAGAAGCGGTGCCGTCTGTCGGCACTGCCCCCAGCTTCCCTTCTGGCCGCTCTGTATGCAGCGTAGTTTCCCACTTCGCAACCGAAGATGATTTCAGCTGCCATAAGCCAAGCCCCATCGTCACGGTGGTAGAGGGGGTGGCCTACCAAAAAGAAAAGAAAAGGAAAAGAAAAAGAAGCGAAAAAGAACCGGGACGTGCAGTCATGCCCCCCACGCCCAGTCACAGCGAAGAGCTCAGATGAACTAAACAGGCACGTGCCCTCTGACCTCTACAGGGGGAGAGGGGGGGAGTGACCCGCGAGGCTCGCACAGACGTCAGAAGAAGAATTCGCAAGCGTCTGCGCCAAGAGGTGAGCGCGCCTGCAAAGGAATAGAAAGCGCAGAGAACAGAGGGAGAGCGACAGAGAGCGCAGAAGGCCGAGCGCGCGCGGAAGCGAGGAAAACAAAAAAGGGAAAAAGGAAAGGGCAGGCGAGTGAAGGCACCAAATGAGAGGTGGAGGGAGCGATGCAACGGAAAAAAAAGGGGGCAAAAAGGGGATGCGCTCGGGGGGGGGGGGGGGCACTGCGGAGAGGGAAAAGACAGAAGAGAGGCGCCAGTGGAATGGGGGGTGTGTGCTGAAAGGGGAGGGGAGGAGGAGTTGTTGTTCAGCTTTGAAAGAAATGCGGGGGGGAGGGGGGAGGGGAAGAGGGCAGGTCGTTGAAGGGGAAGGAGACAAGGTGGTCGTGTGGCTGGCTTACTCCCTCCCTTCCCTCGTGCGTTTATTTCTGCGCTCCAGTGAGCCTATGCCTCGTGTCCCCCTCCACCCTGTGTGGGTGTGTGCGCGCAAGTGAAGCCGACGTGTGTGTGTGGTGTCTGTGAGCGTGCAAGGAAGGGGGGGCACCTCCTCCTGTCAGCAGTCTACAACAGTGGCGCTCCTGCACGTCAACATACACGCCAAAACGAAAAGAAAAGGGGGGGAAGGATCTGTTGTAGGGCGAAGAGTCCCGTACGTGGCGGTGTGTGGTGCTCGTCCCTGGGGTACCGCCTGCAGAATCAAGCACGCACAGCAAAGGCGACTACTCACGGCACTACGCGAGTGCACCCATTCACTGGAGGAGAAGAAAGGAAATGCAAGAGGAAAAAAAATACGACAGGCAGGACAAGAGACGACCTCGCTAGAGGGCGCCCTGGAACCACCAGGAAGGGAGGGCCGTGTTGGTAGTTAGAAGACAGTAAGGGGTCAGGGAAATGTAGACGAGAAAGAAATACAGAAAAGGCACAACCACTGCCTACAGACGACTGCAGAATGATGCCGGTAAGCCGCTGCGTACGTATGCGTGGGTGTGTGTATGTGTATGGGGGGGGGTGCGCGCGCGCCTGACTGTACGATTGCCCGTGGGCGTCATGTGGTGTTTGCGAGAGTCAACATCACAGTGAAAGGGTGGGAGGAGAGAAGCAGGGAGTTAAGGTCAATAGACGTAAAGGGGGAGGGCGCGAAGCACACCGTAAGCGCAGGAAGTGTGCTATCAAAGTGGCGGTACACTGGTAAGTGGCTGAAGGGAAGCATAGGGCAGCCCGCAGCACTCTGTATGTCTGTGTGGCCATACGCCAGTGACACAAAGTGCCACTTGGTGCCACACGCAGCTGGAAGGCCTCCACTACGTTCCACTGTGTGTGTGTGGGGGGGGGTGCGGGTGTGCAAAGAGGACGCTACTGCACCGACCACAGTCAATGAAATGGGCCTTTAGTAGAGGAGTACGTGGGTAAACGAGAAGACAAAAAAAGGAAACCGCCGCGAGACAACGTCGGCTGGTTGAACTCTACAAACGACATAAAGGAGCGATCGTTCGCTGTGAATGGGGGTTGGAGAGAGAGGGGAGGAGGAGGAGGATAGCCCAAAGATCTCTCACACACACCCTCGTAAAGGAGGGGCTTGTCGAGGGCCTCAGACGGAAAACAAAATGGGGAAAGGACAGAGAACAGGAGAGCAGCGGGCTGCCGTGTGAGCACGCAGAAGACGTACGAAAAAGTACACGCACGCGTCTGAGGCGCACACTGGAGTTCACAGGGATGCAAGAGAAAAACGACAGAGGCGCACAGCCGCAGACACTCGCACACGCTTTAAATATGAAATAATAAAGAGGTAACAGCGGTCAAGCGCTGGTGAAACAGAGGCGCCAGAAGCGCCCCCCCCCCCCCCCCACAAGAGAGAGAAAAAAACACAACTGAAAACGAAGCAAACGTGAGCGTTGACGCTGTGCTGTTCGGCAGTCCAGTCGTTCCGTGAGAAGCTCAGAGAAGCACGCACATACGCATACACATATTAATACAGATGAGAAAGGGTGGGACTGTACAACACAGCGGCCATGCTGCTACCGCCGCCACACTGTGTCTCTCGCGCACAGCCAAAGATTGAGCCCCTAAAAGGTCACTCAGTACGTATATAGAAACAAGAAATACCGAGAGGAAGAGACACGGGTCAGCAGTAGCTCATCTATGCACACCTATTGGCACCGCCCTTGAACAGAAGAACAAGCGCAGTAACAACACCGGTGTGGACTCGCTTCGTAAAGACACATGCACACTTGACAACGGGGTCTGTAGCACATCTTCGTTAGATTGTCCGCTGCACCAGAGAAGCGGCGTACGCTCTTGCAAGTCAACGGTATTCTGCGCCCCGAGTACTCTTCAAGAGAGCACTACATTTCTGAAAAGTGAACGGGCGACTTTCCGGCAGCACGCGGCACCGAATATTCCCTGAATTTTCCGAACTGCATCAGGGACGCCTCCTCCACACCCTCACTCGCAGGGTGAGCATTCATATCACCAAGGCCCTGAGTGACAGTCTGGATGCCGCGCATCTCCGCAACGAACCCGCTCTCCGCACGGCTGGCAGCCTTGCAAATGGCGTAGTTGTCCATATCACCCCATACACCATCATCACGAGGGGTGGGGGCGCCTCGTTGGCTCGGTACGCCAGCACATCATAGTGGGGGATCTTCATCGAGACATCCGCGTACTCCTCGCACATTGCAGATAGCCCCACTGTGGCAATATAGCTCCTCACCGTAACCTCCGCACCCCTCGTCACCGAGGTGGCTGCGACACAGACGATGGGCATGGGCTCGTATTCCCCAGATAACATGTGCACAGCTTTGGCAGCGCTGATTGTGTCCAGGGGCTTCAATAGCAACTAGCAGCCGTAGTGGTGGTCGTGCCTCTAATTCTTCTTGACGCACACTGTGATCTGGCGCATTGTCGTGATGATCTGCGCAACATAGTTAGTCACCCTGCAGATCCGATTCATCAGTGTCATCGATGAGTGAGCCACCTTGCCGCGCACAGCCCTTCCACGAGCCGGGGGCAGTGGTTCATGCCTAATCCTCAAACCAGTCGGTCGGGCTGGGGTCAGCAGTTCAGCTTCCGGTAGTCGGTCATGTACTGAGTACCCCCCCAGCTACGCTCATCAACGGAGAAGGCGGGGTGTACGGGCTTTATCCGCCTCATCGTCATGAACCTCGGACATCAGCGCCATGCAGACCGCAACGAAGTCCCTCATATCACGAGTGTCGCGGCTGCAAATCTTGCCACCCACCTCACTCAGAACGAACGTGTTGGGGTCTCACTTCTGTCCGTTCATCGGCACAACGTTCTTGTAGCCGGAACACGCAACACCGCCTTCGGTGGTGCCATCCTTGCCGGACATTATGACCCAGAAGTTAGCATGAGCTCTCACCAGGGTTGTAGAGGTAGGTAAACTCGATGCCGAAGGTCTTCAGAGAGGCCTTGATGGGTAGCCGGGCATATTCAGGTTCAAGCTCACACTGACGGTGTCAAAGGAGACCAGTTTGGTTAGCCAGGACTTGCGGTCAGCTGGGAGCGTCCTCGTGGCTAGGCGACAGGTTCGCGAAAGCCTGCGAGTAAAACAGCGTGAAAAGGGAGAAACTGGCTTAACAAATGGAAACATAAGAGGAACCCGTAGCAGCACGGTGATGCGGGTGTTGATCCGTGGAAATGTTGATGAGTAATAGCAAGAGGGTTGAAGGTAGTCGCAGGTAGGCAGTGACAAGGGGGTAGACTGAATGAGTGGTGCATGTGAGTCGTTGCCTTGGCTCCAGGAAAGAGATGGAGACATACAAGAGCAGAGGGCTCTATAGGGACGTGGCGGTGCTGCACATCCATATAGGTCTTCTTCCTTGCGCGGAAGTGGCATGCTGGCCGGTGCGGCTGACACTGACTTCAAGTTGTAATGGAATTCATTCCGCAGAGCAAGAGAGAAGCGAATTCAACAGAAAAATGTGGCAGCACCAACTGAGCCCGCGCCGCTCAAGGAGTTCTACACATACATACAAAGCGCACAGGCGCATCTGAGGAGGTGGCACACGCGCCACTGCACAGAGAGGCCTGAGACACACAACAGCAACGACACGAAGAACGAAAGAAAAACAGAAATGAATGACACACATTTGAATACGAAAAAGGGAAAAAATAAAGCAAAAAAAATGCTTCCTGAGCGCTGCGTCCCCCATCCCGGCGGGTGATCAGAAGTGCGCGTAGAGAGTGAGATGGCGGAGGCAGCGAGGTAAAACGATGGGAGCGTAGGAGTTCCATAAGAGCAACGCATGCAAAACGAACGAGAGAGCATGTAAGAGGAGAAGAAAGCGGTGTGGCGGCAGGGTTCAGCAAGAACGGTGGAGTCCACTGAAAAATCAAAGGAAAAAGGTAGAGAGAGAGCGGTCGCAGAGGCTCCACAGACAGTCCAGCTGACAGCGAGGCACACACAAGCGTACTGAGTGCGCCCAGATCGGGAGAAGCAGAAGAGCATGTACAATAAATAGAGGATAAAGCAAAGCACCAGCGCAGACGAGAGCGGCATTATAGAGTGTGTGTGTGTGCGTGTGTGCGAGAGGTAAGTAGCAAATTGTCCTTCAAGAAGGGTTCCAGGGAGAAGACAAGAACAGCATATACGCGGGGGAGGGGGGGAAGAAAAGTGGGAAGGGCGGGCGTGGGAAAGCGGTAACAGCCCAAAGGGGAAACGATAAAGTAAGCGCAGACCGCCGCCCCATTTCCCCGCACCCCCTCCCCCCCCCCGCCCCGCCCATGCGCTGATTTATTGCGTGTAGCGTAGGCGCGGGTGTGGCAAACATCGAGAAAACGTACCAGTGGGAGGAAAGGAGGCCAAAACTGCTAAGGTGGGCCACGCATACCAGCGCGTTGCACCATAGAGGCCAGGCAGAGGGCAAACAGAGAGCAAGAACAACGCACGGAAAAGTGGAAAAATGAGTGGACACGCCAACATGCTTCATACATTGCAGTTAATGGTGGTGGCTTTATCACCTGTAGCCATACGCGCACGCTGTCCTGGCGACCACTTTCGGGGAGGAGAGGAGGAAAGAGAGAACAAAGAATTTCAAGAGAGAGAGAGGGGTGAAGTCTACATCCAACACGCGAAGCAAAAGGCTACATAAAGCCCAACTCCCCAATGAGGAAAAAACGGATTAAACTCAAATGTCGAGTTTTGGGGCGGGGAGGGGGGGCATAGCAGCACGACGCTAAAGGAGCGAAGTGAAAGAGAGGAGGAGGAGGAGGAGGGGAAACTACAGGGAGAGCGCATGGGAGAGAGCGCGTGAGAGAGAGAAAACAACGGCCAAACATAAATGATGGAAATAAAAGGATAACGGACTATACACAGCGTCACCGAAAAGGGCGCAGGAAATAAAAACACAGACAACGGCCCACGGCAAAACGTCGCGTATATATAAAAAGAAATGGCAAAGGCCACGCATGAGCGCAGCCATCAAACAGTGAGTCATTTGAGCTGCCGCACAGCCCCCCCCTCCTTCCCGCAAAAGAGGGGCCTGGCACGCGCACACAGACACAGGCTTAGGGGGACGCCACACACCTGATCCGGCAATAGCGCGCACATACCTGTTCGCCCTTGAGCAGGTCCCACACGCGTGCACGGTCGAAAATAGCACAGCTGAGGAAGCGGGAGAAAACGATTGCATACACATGTCCATTCAGCGGGCCATACACATGAGGTGGTCGCAGTGGCATCGAGCCACCGCTGCCGACCCCGCCCCCTACTGCCACTTATTCAGCATCCTGCAGGTTTCCATTGCGTTAAAATGATTTCATTGCCAGTCTAAGGGTAGATGGGATTTGTTTAGTCGTCCTTGACAGGCACCGCGACACTCACAATCAACTCTTGCAGATGGGCTGGATGCACCGGCGCGGTTGTCACGGCGCTGACAGAAGGTGCTGCGGCGTGGCGCCGAGCACCTACCGCTACCGCGACCGTTGCATGAGCAGAGACTAGACAGAGAGGACAAAACCACTCATGCACCCCTCACATCTCACTGAGTTTGGTCGGCTTTAAGGCTCACACTGTGCTGTCTGATTCTCCCCTACCACCTAATAAGGCCCGGTGGATGGGACGGAGCTCCGCGAGGCCTTCGAGAGGGTCGTCTGCTGCAGAACTAAGGACAACCCCTGTTGATTTGGTTGCACCTGCGGTGACAGTAATCTCTGCGACGAGGGGAGGAAGCTGTAGCCGCTGCTGGAGGCAGCAGCTGCATGGGTGCCTCCATGTCCGCCAGGCGCTGGACAATGGCCTACTGCGCCGCCGCCCATTCCATACGCAGGCACTACGAGGTGGTCGGCATCGTACAGGGAGCCACGCAGCATCATTTCTGAAGTGTTCCCTGGCATCTGTGGGTGTGTCGATGGGTAATACTGTGCACCATACAATCCTGGTGGGACCTGGTACTGCGAATTTGCGTAGTGCATGGCTGTGAGGGGCATGCCTGGTGTGGCGAGAGCGGCGTAAGGCGCCAGCTGGGGAGTACCAGCGGTTGCGGGTAGAGGAGGTTTTGCATGTGCCCCATCAGAAGCACCTGAAGCGGCAGTACAGGTCGGAACGGCGACGACGACAGCGGCTGTGTCTTCGTCGGCATACTGTGTCTCACTCTTGTCAGTGTCTGATTCATCAAGACCGGATATCTCAGGGGAGTTTGCCAGTGCCGTGAAGTATACAAGGCGGTGAAACCACTGAATGACTGGCTGGTCACTCTTGGCTACCTCTGCGGCTGCCTGCTCTTCTTCTGCCGATGCGGAACCACAGAACTGACGAAGCACCTTCGATCGAAAGAGCGCCTTTGCCCTGGCGACGGCGGCGGCGGCCCCCGTCTTCGGTGGCGGCAATGACGGTGCAGGCAAAGCGATCGGAATGATCGGGGTCTCAAAGAGGCCGAGGCCAGGGAGTACTCGCCGTTCGCGTGGAATAACCTCGCCTTCCTTGGTGATGGTAGGAACCATACACGCAGGCTGCGGACCTCTAAGCACCGGCGGCCGGCCCGTCCACGGCACGATGCCGTTCTGGATGTACGGGCGGTTGTTGAAGGTGTTGACGTGTGCTGGGTCGCCAGCGACGAGCGGCGGCGCGCTCTTCGGGCTGGGGACAAAGGGAGGCACGAGTGGATTGACGTTGTTGTAGTCGTGGGCAACAAACGCACCGTTCTCGTTGAATAGCTTGACGGAATTCTGGATCCCCTTAGCACCGTTCTCGTGTTTACTACTCCACTCTGAGCTTCCGGAGCAGCCCGTCTCTGCCATTTCATGAGCCTCCGCAAAATTATCGTCCACCTCCTGCTCGGCTTGTGAACCTCGCTTGCAGCACGGCAGGAAGCCGGGGCAGCATATGACCAGCAACGTAACACCAACACCAAAGAAAATACCGACTGCAATGCCCCCCGCGACAACACCCGCCAATGCTCCAACAGAGAAGGTGATGGGTGAGCGAGTGGGAAGAGCCGTGGTCGTCGTTGTTGGTTCCGCTGTTGTGGTAGTCGTTGTTGGCTCCTCCGTCGTGGTAGTCGTTGTTGGTTCCTCCGTCGTGGTAGTCGTTGTTGGTTCCTCCGTCGTGGTAGTCGTTGTTGGTTCCTCCGTCGTGGTAGTCGTTGTTGGTTCCTCCGTCGTGGTAGTCGTTGTTGGTTCCTCTGTCGTGGTAGTCGTTGTTGGTTCCTCCGTCGTGGTAGTCGTTGTTGACTCCTCCAACGTGGTGGTCGTCTTGGTGGTTGACATCTTCGATTCAGGATGTGAAAAGGATATGGCGGCCTCAGGCACCTCACGGGTCACTCTCATTTGCTCAACGGGTGGCACCAACGCAGCCGTCTTGCTGATTGCGTTCTCTGAGAGTAGCCACAACTGGTCAGACAACGCGGCAGTACCTTGCTCCACTGTCGGTGCAAGGGCGACCGCCAGGTTGCATGCTTGCTGGGCTCTGCTACACAGCAGTAGCAGTAGGAGCACTGTAGCGAACGATACGCAGCGGATGAGTGGCATCGACGCACGTGTGAATCCGGTCGAGATGCCCAGACCCGCCATTTGCGCCATGGTGTAAGCTCTTCAGCCTTGTGTGCTGAGTTTTCGCTCTTCACTTAGCCTGCACGCCGCTATCCGCCTTGACGAGGGGAGGGAGAAACCCGTGGGGGAGTAGAGACGGAGAGGCGATGGAGAGAGTGAAGGAAATACACGCATAAACTCATTCGACAGACTCTAAGCTGCGTCACAGGAGGGATGCAGGACGATGGGCATGTGTGGCACCCACATGAGCACAGAGTGCAGAGAGAGAGAGAGGCCACACCCGTCCACGCGCGGGCACATGTGTGGCGAGGCGGAAGGGGGGGGTTAATACAATTGCGAGAGCGTCAGGCAGCAACGAAGCGAGCGGGAAAGAAGGGATGATGAAAAGGGAAAGGATGTAGAGAGAACAGAGAGACCAGGCAATGCTCTGGGATAAGGTGACCGCAATGTGCGCTGAAGCACATGAAGCACGCCACTTCGCCATGCTATGTAGATGAGTCCTCCAAGATTCATGCCGCACGCTGGAGCTGTCTACACGTCGCTGAGCAACAACATGGTGTCCACAGCACCGAGTCAACTTCCGTTGCTGTAAAGAATGTGCGAAACAGAGACCCTTGATTGTGCGTTATTCATTCTTTTCTGTTGTAGTGGAGATGAAGCAGCACCGCGCCCACCTGTCCGCAACGCATACGCACTCACAGACAGTCGCGTATACATCGACAAAGCCAATCAAATCACCTAAGTACCACTGGTACTACTTTGCATGAAGACGTCAGCGTTACCACCTCTGCAGTCCCTACCTCAGTTTATCGCTGGGCCTCTGTGCCACCACTCATGCTCAAGTACTGTAAGTACGGAAGACTCAGCAACACCGTCACACTCGCGAGCGGGTGGCAGAAGCTGATGACAAGATGACGCAAACCTGGCGTGAGCCCACCCCTCCGACTGATTGGCCAGTGTGCCAGTGAGGGCGAGTTCGCGCAAATTGACGCACTGGCCGAGAGGACTGACCTCGTTGGGGTAGATGCAGGATGTCAAGAGCAACTCCGCCTGGATACGTGGCGCACACCACATCCAGTGGCGTCCACCCCACACAAGCACGGCGCCAATCCTAGTGGCCCGAGATCTGCCAACCGAGTGCCAAGCACACACATCTACAACCTCCAGCGCGGCGCAGTGCTGCAAAGCTACTACAGAGATGAGTGTGGTGCTAGAGGCGTGCAGAACGATCAAGTTCAACCGCCTGTACAGGCTTAGGAAGACAAGAGTGCGACTCTGAGCCAGATCAATGACATCGAAAATGCCGCCCTGTGATGCAACAATCTTCTTCAGCGACAGTGCAGTTCCCAGAGGCAGCAGGCTGTAGATCTGCGAACAGCAAATGGGCACAATCGCCTCCAGCACCACTAAGCTCTCAATCTTGTCAAGCGAGGAGAGGGTCATATGGGAGAGATCCAGGAACCGCAGGGACAACCAACAGAGTACCTGAGCTCGCTGCACATCCTGCCTCCGTCACCGCTGCACCAAACGTCCCCACCGGCCCCTGGCTTACCTTACCGCAGCAACGCAAGAGACGTATGTGCTGAAAGGCCCTGTGCACACATGCCACTTCGGCGCCCTTCGATTGAGCGGTATTCTCTTGGTATTCTTCCGTCTGCTGTGTATTAGCCGGATGCCAAAGCTCCCATGACAGTATCCACCTCCGTCACCCCCACCGAGTAGCCCTCGATGAGCGGCTCTACCAGCGCGCACCGGTGGAGGAGCCGCAGCTGATCCACCAGCAGCACGAATTCGGCCGTGGCGCGTTGCTGTTGTGCATCTGCCAGATCCACAGGCGCCGACACGCATGTCACCGCATCACCGCCATTTCGCTCGATCCTGGGCACACTTCTTACAGATCTCTGGGAGCTGTGCCGCAATCTCATTAGTGCTGAGCCATCTGCACGAGTCTACCACGTCTTTGCGGGAGGCAACATCAGCTGTGGAGCAACTACTTCAACAGAGGAGCACACACGAGCTCTGATCGTTGGTAGCAGATGGCATGCTAACAGAAATGAAAACTCCAATGGTGCCACTCTCCACTTGCCTGTCAGTGACGACCAAGTTCATTTTCTCGCACTCGTCATGGTGGAGCAAGTGGTAGCTTGTTTCGAGTGCTGGGCCTGCCTGCGTGCCTGTGTTGTTTTTCGGCCGTACTACTAGGCAGCCTTGCAGATGACTGCGGTAATTTCCTCCAGAGATGGCCCACGCACTGCACAGCAGTAGCGCACATGATTGACACCCACGACAGATGATGCGAGACCGCGGAATGAGTAGCTACGCTAAGTAAACGGCAGTGACTCATTTGGGTTTGAGGCTGCAACAATGTGGCAAAGCTCTGTGGCAGACGTTGTGCTGCAGCTTGTCATCGTGCAAGGATGCTGCCGCTTCAGGGAGGAAGAACAATGCAACTTGCTCACAGGTGAGTGGCGCCCGCGTGCCTGCCGCCGCCACTGCGAGTGGGAGTGGCGACCATTTGATGCGGTAAGAGAGTATCTTATTGGAGAGTAGGCGGGGCTAAGCACGTCGCGGACGTCACCTCTGCTTCCCCTCGGTAGCCTCCCTCGTCACCGCCAGGACACCCCTCTGACACCTTTTCAGTCACGCTCGGCGCGCTCTCACGCCGCCGACTTCCGATGCGCGAGCTTCTCGTCACTTTTCTCGCCCAGGTGTCCGATGCCACCGTATTACCGCCGCGCAAACAGGCTGCTGTCTTTGCCCTACACGTCGACGTACTGCTTGCCTCTATGATCGAGAGTCAGAATCTCGTCCTCCTTGCTCCCGAACAGCTACACGCGCAGCAAGATGAAGGGGTTCAGGAAGTCATCGCTCCTAAAGACACGTATGCTCGAAGGGAAAAGAATGGTTTAGGAGCAGGAGGAGGAGATTGAACGAACACCACTGATGAATCAGCCTACGTGTACTGCCCTCAAATGAGAAGACGAGGCAGGGCGGCACTTGCACGGAGTATGCTTGTGGAGTTGGAGAAGTTCCCCACTAAAATCATGCGGGCCCGGGGTAGGGAGGCGCGAGGCGCTGTTAGGGTTTTAAGCGAGAGGGATGGCGCGAGGAAAGAAAAAAGGCAATGTGGAGAGCAGAGGCAGAGATGCACAGGCGTTTGGAGCACCGCGTCGCAGGAAGTGGCCAGCATGCAGTGCACGCAGGCACTTGCAGCAGAGAGCGCGGAAAGCGCACCAACGGAAAAGCTGTGTGTGTGTGTGTGTGTCTAACATTGTATTTCATGCCCATGTGTATTGACATAAGCGCAAGAGGAGACAAGAACAGTGAAAGCACAACCTCTGCGTAACTCCGAGTCGCCGCACCTTCGCACTGCCTCAGCATGGCACCTTGATGGAGCATGCGGCGCCACATGACCCCGCTGCAGGTTGCTGTCCTCCGCCTGCAGGAACAAGTGCACGATGCCACCAGGTCTACCGAACTTATCTCTGCCTCTTTTTGTTTTCTTCACCGGACACAACACCGCGGTAAAACAAATTTAAGAGAGACATCACAGAGCGATACACACAGAGAGGGGGGAGGACAAGGGGGGAAAAAAACGTGTGTCTTCTGCTGATGGCGTGTCGTCAAGCGACTCGCTCTGCGGGCATACTCGTAGAGTTCGCCTATCTACCCCCTCGATTCACTTTTTCGTTGGCAGAACTACGACCTCGAGCCCCCCCCAGTCAGGATGTCCGCCCCCGCTCTGGTCGGAATGCCGCGATTTGACACAATTGTGGCAGTGAGGAGTCATGAGTCTGAAAACGAGCAACCACTCTTTTCAGGCTTCCTTGTTGTGGCTTCATGGAAAAATGGGCCCAAGCGGGATGATGCGGGGTAGGGCGTTCGTATCGCGTCGTCTGGTGCGTCTGCAACTATAGAGGCCCACAGGAAGAGTCCGCAGCCATCGCTGAAGCGCTGTTGTGCCATGCACTTGACAATGGTCAGAGGCAGTTGTGGTGCGATCTTCAAGAAGGGCGTGCGTGCCTACCGTGTGACGATGAAGGACGGGGGCTGAGTCGAAGATGTGCAGTTGCACCGTACCGGGCGCTCTACCTCCGGTTAGAATACCGGTTAGCCCATGATGCCGTGTGTGCAAGGGGTGTGTGGTAGTCTTTCTCCGCAGGTGCTGGCCTGGTGTACAGCCACACGGGTCGGGTCTGCCGTGAGGGTGGCTAGTCGTGCTCAATTGCAATGAAGTGGCGTTGGCGTGTAGTGTTGGCAAAGACCAATCCAACTCATGACTTGTCCTCTTCCCGTGTGACACGCAGCCTCCTGGGAGCATTTACCATTGGCCTGCTCCTGTAGTGTCTCCTTCTCCGAGCCACCCGACGGGGAGCCCTGCCTTCATTTTCTCTCGAGGGTTGTCGCTGCTGGTGCTGCTCCTCTCGCAGGCGTTTTCTTTGGTGCTCCTCAGCGCTGCCTCCGCGGAAGAAGCCTCAGCAGCTGCCTCGAGCTCGGCCACGCAACCCCTGTTGCAGCAGCGCTCTGGTGTAATCGCTGTCGAAGCCATGGCGTGGATGGGTTTTGCCGCATGTTTGCCTTCAGATCCTTTGTACTGGCGATTCACCTTGTCAGTCAGGGCAGATGTCAGAGCGTCCAGCTGCCTCGCTATCGCGCCCACGCCCGCCATGCCCGCTTGGTTCCCTTGGGCGTCGTGGACGGGAAGATGTACCCACCACTAAGCAATGCGTCGACCTTCAGCTTCTTGTGAAGCCCTGCCACAGCACTCTCCGCGCCGCCAACCAGGCCGCCACTTGCTGCCCTCACCTCAGCCTGTAAGAGGGGACACGTTGAGCTCACGTCGCTTTGTAGGGGAAAAGAGGGTACTGCAGTTCGGCAACTCGCTCACCACGGAAATCCACTGTGTCACCAGCCTCAGAAGCTGGTCACAGGCCAATTATGCGTTCTGATGATGTCATCAGTGCTGAAGTGGAGGATCCTGTGCATCAGTGCGTAGTTTGCCTCGTTCAGGTCATTTGAGAAGAGCACGCACTAGCCCAGCCTCACCGCCACGGGAGTCAAATAGCCTTGCCGGGCGAGACTCACGGAGCTCTCCTCTCCTCTCCTTTAGCTCTTCGTGACCTGCGGGCCTTTGAAACGTTGCTGTTCCCTTCCTCCCAAAGTGCCTCGGCCCTGATCTGCTCCTGCACCTGCGGATGGAGTTTCAACTGGTGCCTGCGCATACGTCTCTCCGCCATGAGGCGCGTCCTGTTTCTCACATTTGCTTCAGGTTGCCTTGGTTCTGAGAGGACCCAAAGAATCGCTTTCTTTTCGGCCTTCAGTTCCTCTGCGGGTAGACCACCCTCTATCTCTCAAGAACTGCAAGGCAACGCTTGCATTGGTGTGTTACCGCCTCTGGTGTTCGACATGCCTGAGCTGTGGCAGTCTTTGCCGAGCAATGACTGGTAGAGAGATGGGCAGGGCTCTTTCTGCCGAGCCGGCGTGTCGTGTGGAATGAGGAAAGAAAGGAGACGCTGCACCAAGCGATAGGGGCGCTTTGTACCTTCGCTGTTGTGCCGGCAAAGGAGAGGGCAGACGTGGGAGGCCATGCAGGCTGCAAGGAGGATTTGCCCAATCCTGAGGCTGCATTTCGCGTCCGTCCTGGGCCCTGAAAACGCCGTCATTTTTTATTGCCAGTCGCCACTTGCCTGTATAGGCAAAAGACCAGCAAGGCGCAACGAATGCCTGATGTCTCCTCATCACCCGCGGAGTTTCGGAACCCCATGGAAGGAGCGGGGGGGGGGCCAGCACTCACTGCAGCACGTATTTTACCATGAGGTGCACAACAGTCCTCTCGCCTGCACACGCCTTCCTCCCGAAGATGTCTGCGATGCAGAATTTCGATGTGAACATGAGCGAAGAGCAACATACGTGGTAGCGACAGAGGGAGGCCACACACAGGAGAGATTCGCGTCTCACACGCGCAGGCACGAGCACCAGAGAGGAGATGACGACAAGGCCGTGACACAAGCTGGCAGGCGATCCCTGAGAAGAGCACACGCCCACGAAAACTCCGGAGTCGGCACACCATCACACGTCCCTTCGGAGCCACGCGTAGGTAAACTGCTGCACTCAGAGTTGATGACTCTCACCAAGGCTGAGGCACGCCTCCACTGCCACCGGGTTGCTCGAAAGCTGAGTGAGGACCTCGTGGGGAAAAGCACGATACCACACCTCTAGCGCGTCCTCCCACCCTAGCAGGGAGAAGTAGAGTTGGCAGTGGCGCCCCTGCACTGCACAAGAAAGGCCTGGCGAGTCGAGGCGTCGCTGCCCATTTGGGGCCCGTGACGATGACGACGTGACCCTCGATAGTACACCCTCCTGCCGCTGATTTTCCTGATTCTTCCGCGCTGCTGCCGCCGTCTGCGCTTCTAGTAGGTAGCACGTGGTCGCTAAGGCCACCTGGCGCGGGATAGTGTGGCCGTAAGAGCTGGCGCGCGACTGTGCAGCAGCGCACAAGTGATAGAGTAGCGAGAGGGTGCCAGGACGCACTGTCTCTAGGCCACACAGCTCACATTGCAGCCGCACCAGCGTCGCACCGGCTCTGCTAACTGTAGCGCTGTTGTCAATGTCGGTGGGAGCGGCTTCCTCAGCAGCTGTCAAAGAGGCCTTGTCGTACTCGGCGACACGGCAGCAGAGTTTCAGAAGGTTGTGCAGCAGCACCGGCTCCACGGTACACTGTTCCCTCGCGTCTTGGATAGTACCCAAAACAAGTCGAACGAGGTGAAGCGCCACCGCGCAGCGTTCTGTGCATGCACCACCCCTGTCGAAGGAGTCACGTTGTGCACCTACCTCTTCAGCACTCACGCCAGTGAAGCGCAGACTGGACTGTGGAAGCGGGGGCAAGAGGCGGTTTAGTTGGTTTGGCAAAAGCATGTGCGTCGGCGGCAGGCACCGGTAGCGCACAATGGCGCGCTCCAGCAGTTGGTGCAGCTGCTGGACTCGCTGTGCAGAGCTCTGAGGAGCCTCGTCGCGGTGTCTCGCAGCCGTCGCATCGGTGACTACGCCCATTTGCATCCCGTGGCCCACTTCATCATGCGAAGCGCCGATCCACGACACAGGGGCGTCCAGAAGAGAGACAACAGCCTCGAAGGTGGCACCGTAGTACGCCTCCCTCGCCACCGCATCGGTTGCTGCGTTACCAGACTCCTCCACAAGCGACTCCCCCTCTTTACACGTCAATGCATCAGTGCAGGGCGCAGAAAAGTGCATTGCAAGCGATGCCAGGTAGCGCCGCACCCATACCCATCGCTGTACGTAGCACAGACTTGCCTCGGCAGAAGAGGAAGTGGACGATACGGGCAAATCTGACGGCGACGTCAGAGACTTGATGACGCACAGTACCTCGCAATGCACGGCCACGGGATACGCCAGGAGCCACGACCTGAGAGGGGCCGCCAAGCTTGCAATGGGGACGGTGGGTGCTGGGGGTGGAGGTACGCAGAGAAACAGAGAAGCCGGAAAATTTGTGGGGCCTTCGTACCTTGCCGCATCAGTGGTGGTCATTTTCGGGTGCATGTGTCGCTGCATCAACAGCCATACCACGGTGAGGGCACGCCCGCTCGGGTGGTGGAAGAAGGCGGCGCTGCTCGCCCACCAGGGAGACGAAGAAGTGCTGACCGCTCCACAGGACGTCCCATAGACACCATCATCACCGTGACCCTCTGCCTGTACTCTTCTCACACGAGTGCTCTCCTGCAGCAAGTGGAACAGCGTTGACCCTTCGACTCTCAGCCTCTCATTCTCCCTTTCTAGCAGCACGCTCCGCAGGGTTGGGTACTGTGCCACCCTCAGCAGCGCCGCAGAGAGTGAGACACCAGTTCCCGCACCGAGAGCCTCCTCCGCCATCTCTTTCTCTAGTGACTTGAGTGCCAGCTTCTCCGCTACTAGGAGTTTCCCCTGAGTTCGGAGGAGTTCCACAGCGGCAGCCAGCGCTAGCGAACATGGTGTAGGCGGCGAGGACGTCCTGGTCCGCTGATCCGCTGACGAAGGTGAGGCGGTGCGGGGGCCTGTGGCATCCATTGTCGCAGTAGCTCTTTCACCTGGATGCGTCTCCAACACGCCGTAATGCTGCAGGAGTCGCAGCGCCACGTGCCAGGGGAACCGTGGGTGACGCAGCAGGAACGAGAGCGCCGCTGGCGTCGGTGTACGGCGTGGTTGAGGAGAGGAGCTGTGTCCTTCGTTCGCGTTTTCAGGAGAGCGAGAGGCTTCTGTACTCGTGTCGCCACAAGGCAGCGCACCGTAGTTGAAGGCAAGGATCTCAAGACAGTAGCGCCAGAAGTACGCGCGAGTCCCACGCGCCGCGAGAGAGAGAGCGCGGGGCCCTTCCTCATTCAGCGCCAGTGTCTTCGAGAAAACACACTCCACCTCTCTGTCGTTCAGCATCAGCCGCGTCGAGGACACCTCAGCTGCAGTAGGAGAGCGATGGGCGACTTCACTCTCTTGTAGAGCGTCGGTGCGCCGCCTCCTTGTGGCACCCCGGTGCCGATTCAGCGCGGCCACGACCACAGCCACCGAGTCGATGGTGGCCTCGTGAAGGAAGCTGAGCCGTGCCTCTCCAATCTCTCTCCGAGAAAGGCCAAGCGGTTTCCTGATAGTGGATTCCGCAGATGCATGTAGCGCTGG
This sequence comes from Leishmania panamensis, assembly GCF_000755165.1. Taxonomy (NCBI): domain Eukaryota; phylum Euglenozoa; class Kinetoplastea; order Trypanosomatida; family Trypanosomatidae; genus Leishmania; species Leishmania panamensis. Next base: position 1,175,641 of record NC_025878.1, read on the forward strand.
TAAGTCCCTGTCTCGAGGATCTGGGTGTAACGTCCGGAGAGACGTGGTGCACATGGCTTCATTGAAGAGCGCCAGTGCCTCTTCCCACCTGTGCTTCGACACAAGGCCCCGAATGAGCTTGAAGATGTCCAGCAGAGATCTGCGCCGGGCGAGGTCCAGCACCACCAAACGGTCCTTCTCCGACGGGAGTGCTTGCACAGCAGAGAGAAAGTGGCCGCTCAGTCGCACTAAAGGGGGAGAAAAAGAGGGTGTGACTCTAGTCACATCAGTGGAGAGCGTAGGTGTGGCGCCGAGGTCCGGTTGAAGCTGCTGCACCATTGTGGCGAGCGTGCTCGTTGGGGCGCCAGGCGAGTTTTGTGCTGCCGCCATCGCCATCGACAGCGTGGTCCCCCACTCTTGTGAGAAGCACTTCTCCCTATGCGGAGGCAGCCGCTGCTGCTGCCGCTGTTGCTTACATTGGTGCCGTTGCGCGTGCAGCAGCTTCACGCAGAGTTCATACACCTGCAGCACCGCCGCCCACTGACCGGATCGGCCCAGCTGCTGCACCAGGTATGATGTTGTTATGGGGCCTGGCAAGTCGCGCTGATAGAGGGTGTGATAGTAAAAGTGGAGCCCTCTTTCCCACTCGCCAGCCCGCAAACACGTTGTGAGAGTCATGTGGCGCAGTGCCTTCAGGAAGGCGGAGTGAGCCGCGGTATCTGACGTGCGCCTCGGCGGTGACGGAGGCTCGACCGTTTTGGTGGGTAAAGGGCGATCGCTGGTAGATGGCGCGTGAGCCTCTCTGGCGCAGAGTTGGTAGAGGCGCAGTGCATCCTGCCACGCCCGTTGCGACGGTGGAGAGAGGCTGATGTGGTACAGCAGCTGGGCTGCAGCAGGAGGACTGAGAGAGGTCGGGAACACCTGCGGCCGCGCGGGTGGCTGTTTTTCCCGCCACTTGTGGAGGAGCCGCAGCGTTAGCGCCCAGCCGGAGGGCGGAAACACGCCATACCGCAAAAGATGCTCAGTTGCCTGCACCACTGAATCCGATTCAGGTGTAGGTGTGCGTGTTGGCAGTCTTGCCCCCTGGTGCACCCTCGATGGAGAGGTGTCCGGTGTCTTGTCCACTAGGCGGGCAAGCTCCACAAGTTGCAGCGCCGCGCTCCATTCGTGCGACACACGAGGCGGGTCCCTGCAAAATTGGCGGTACACATTTGCCCTGGCGGCCGTACCCTGCGCCCCGCGTGACGGCGCCCGGTAGATGGATGGCCAGAGGTTCCGTGGAAACCACTGGATGAGGTACCACTGCAGCTGGGCTGAGGCGGGGTCTCTCGATTGCCGACCCTGCCGTGCATCAGCCAGTACACACACAAGCGACGCACGGGATGGGCGGGTCGAAGACGGCGCCGGCATGCATCCTGATGACAGAACCGCCACGATAATGTTGCAGGGTGGAAAGAAGTTGCGAGCAAGGCGGTGTCGTGATCAACACCGCAGGATGGAGGAAAAAAAGAACGGGCAAAGCAGACAGTCTTGCGTAGCGACGGTCACGAAGAGGTCTGGGAAGTGTCAAGGCTGACACGCAGGCCACTCAAAGATACATCGTGGGTGCAGATGCAAGCGAGAGTTTTGGAGCAGAGAGAGAGGGGGGGTTCGGACGTCCTACCAACAGCGCACCGACCACCAATGCATGTCTCTCACTTTTCTTTTGCAAAGGCAAAAATGGCCATACGAAAAACAACGCGACAAACTCTACGCGCCTCAGAACCAATTTTCGAGTATGGTTGCGCGCGCGGCCTTCCAGCGAGAGGCACGATGCGCAGAAGCCTCACCTTCGTCGTGTTCTTATCGGGCTTACTTGTTTGTTTCAGAGCGGAAAGGAGAAACACTCCAGTGTACATCCGCCAGTTGCGAGTTCTCTCCTCGGCTGAGAGTGCAAGACAGACGCATATACACATGCACACGTATTACTCACCACGATGAAATGCAAAACTGGCAACAACCAATCACTGTAGAATGCCATCCTCCGGAGTCCACCCACACGGTAGGTGTTGCGGGTGCATTCCCTCCACGAAACTAGACCGCCAGCGGAAGATGAATTGGCCTACCGCGTGATCACCCGTCTTGGCACACAGTGATGAATCGGAGTACTTCTCTAAGAGAAGACGCACCACTAGGAATGCGTGGCTATCCACGTATGGCATCCCCCATACCTCACTATCGGCCGCGATGTCGGCGGATGGCGAGTTACGCTGCGTAAGGCCGCTATCCAATTTCCTCACCTCGCCCCTGTCCACTGGCTGAAGTGGCCTCTCTTCCGCACGAGTCAAAGTGGGGAGCATCGTCAGCAGCTCCGAATGCGTGTCGAGCCAGTACCGCGTCAGCACACTGCGGCTCGAGTTACCCTGCTGCATTCCAGCGCTGTCCCTGTACATGTACCCAGCGGCGCCAGGCACCTCGGCAACGCCGGTTAAGATGAAACGTACGCCTTGCGCCGATGCGGCGCCATCACTTTCGGCGTGAAACACGGCGTCTTGAAGTTGCCGACCGTCCTGACAGTCGACCTCGTCTCTTCGGCGAGCAACGAATGGGTAGACAGAGGCGTGCTTGCGCAGGTAGTCAGCCATCATAGTGCGCCGCTCCGCCGGGAGAAGGGCAGCGCCCGCTGCACGAGCGGTGCCGACCTTCTGACTGTGATGCCTGTTTCTCCTCCTGAGTCTCGTTAACATCTCCGAAGGTCTACAAGCACCGTCAGGTGAGGCCACCACGTTCCCCACATCGATGTCACCGTCGCCACTGTCGCTTGCTTCTGCGTGCCTTCGCAAGGACTCATAGTAGAGGTGAAGGGCTTTGGCAAAACTGAACACCTTGTCCAGTATTTCGCGATGCTCCATTAAAACAAGGAAGTCTTGCATTCCTCGAAGCCGGAGGCGCGGGTGTAGATCGCAGTCTCTCTCAGGCACATCCACGTGCCCCGGCGTGGATAGCGCTCGTCTCTTTGCCTCCTCGTAAGTAGTAGAGCGTACGTCTATAGCCTGCGCCATCTGCCGTATTACATCAGCGTACTCGTCACGCTGCTTGGCGCGCAGATGGGTGAGCGGGATGCCGAAGTCATCGGCGACGTTCTGGCGCAGGCGATCGTACAGCAATCGAGACTTGGCAAAGCAGGGAGGGCACAGCAAAAGAAGATCGTAGCTGTTGTGGCTCATGTACACTCTCGGGAAAAAGCGGCGGTACATCAGTGGCACGACGGCAAACCGCACGAGCGACCCGCCGTTGCCGCACACCACGCAGATGTTGTCCTTTTGCTGCTTGAAGTAGTCCATATTACGACGGATGTGCACATCATTGTAGCGGGCCAAGTCCGGCGCAAAGCTGAGCTGAATGGCGGACACCTTCAAATGCTCTGCATCGGAAAACGCTCCCTTCTCTTCCTCCGCCACTATCGCGCCAGCAGGCGTACGCCACTGCACCACTCTGGCAAGCCCCTTCTTCTTTACATACCAATTCGCTTTATTCTTGTCCACTGTGAAGACCAGCTGCATGTCGGGATCGAAGACGTTGATGTTGTCATAGTACGGCCGCTCACGGCCTCTGCACCACCGCGCACCACCCTCCTCTTTCATGTCTGCTGCAGTGGAGCAAGGCGCTTTCGACACTGACGCGTTCACGTCAGTTTCAGGTGCGTCGCACAGGATTCCCGCCGCCCCGTTTGCAGCGCCTTTCAGTGCAGCGGAGGTGATTTTAAACGTGCTAATCGGCGCTGTGGTGCAGCAAGCCAGCACTTCACGGCAGTCGAGCTCTTTCACCATACTCCATGGAAAATGAGTTGTGTTGTTGCTCGAATGCGTTGCAGAAGCCTCACTGTCGACGATGAAGCCACCACCTTTCAAAATGGCGACACAGACATCGTACGACGCCTCAGCGTCCTCTGCTGCATACTCGATCTGCAGCGGTGTGAGGGCGCCGTGGCAGCCACCCCAGTTGCTCATCACGACAGCCATGTCCTTGCCCAGCCTTCGCCCTGTGAGGGCACAGCACATGTTGCTGAGGCTGCGCAAAGAGTCTGTTCGTACTAGGGTCACCTTCTGGTCCGTGTGCTTGCGGCTATGATCAGGGACCGTGTCTGGCAAACAGGCATCTGCCAGCTCAACCAGATCCACCGCTGACCGAAGTTGAACCGGCGGGTAGTCGCGATGGAGCTTCACCTCATCACCATGAATGCCGACGCCGGTCTTGAAGATGCGTTGGTCGTGGATGAGGTGCAACATATTTGTGTATACTTCGTGGAGAAGGGTCACCGAATTTTGGCTCTGCCCCTGACGATAGCATGGCCAGCTAGCCGACGTCGGAGCAAACGGGTCTCGGAGAACATCGGCGAAGCCGCCTGTGGCCAAGGCGTGCAAGTGGATCCACTTAACCACGATGGTGCAAGAGTACGTGCTTAGCTGAATCGTCGCGACAGGCCCCAGCAGTCGACGCGCCTTCGGCTTTCCAGACGCACCGCGTGCCTTGGGGGGCCTGATGTTGTCGCTGTCAACATCAGGTGCTTGGAGTGTTGTCGTCCACTCCATGTCGAACCCGACGAAGCCGCAGAATGCAGCTTCGGCGGAGAGGACTTTCCATAGAGAGCGGTACTGTTGGGCATCGATCACTCGCCAAATCGGATCGATGACGAGGCGTCGTCGCATCCCTGGCACCATTGCACCATGGAGGTCGCCTAAAAAAGGTCTCTGCATGGCAGTCATCTGAATATAAAGGACAACAGACAAAAGGAGCAAGATCAGAACGGTGAGATAGCAAGTAGGGAGGGAACGAGAAGCAAGAGTCGTGAGGTGGGGGAAGCCAATGTGTTTGATGCGCGCCTTTACGAGAGCATAAAAGTTGAGGAGACCGCACAGTGCGGCACCTCGTGAGTGAACGGAAGTTGACAGTCGCAGGGAAAGCCACGGTGCACGTCTTCAGCTTCACAAGCGTACGGGGTTATGCTGTCGAATGACAAAGGAGAGAGAGAGAGAGACGACGTGTTTGGAGCGTTGCAATCGAGGCAACGAAATGAGGAGGGAGTCCGACGGGACTCCTCAGCCGGGTAGAGCACACTGCAAAGGAATAGAAAGCCAGGCAACACACGAGTTATAAATGTACATGACGACCCCGCTAAAGCAGCTTGCAGCTGGTGGCAATGCAATCGTTAGAGTCAGAGAGCACCCCACATGCGAGAGAAAGAATAAAAGGAGAGAGAATGAGGTCAGAAGGTAGTCGTGATGCTTTCCGGTAAATCCTCCCAACTACTGCTAACCGGTGAGCCGCCTGTGACCCTGAAAGCGTATACTGATCCGGTGTCACACCACTCGCGCTCTCGATAACACTATTCACGAATAGGTAGACTCATGCATCTTACTTTTCCCTTACCCAAGGATCCCGAGTCGGGGTGAGTAATCCAGGGGTTTGGTGTGGGAAACCCCAAACTCTTAGAGTGAGTCGATTACTCGAGGTCTGAAATGGGTTGAAAGGTCAACTGCGGTAAGGGAGAAGAGAAACAGTTGATGGGGCGTGTCATTAGAGTAACAGAGAGTAGGTTGACTCACCTCTCCTCATCGGCTCTAGAGAATCCCACCCCTTGCGCGTTTGTCGAAAGACTTCAGAGGAGAAACAAAGGCTCCCTCAGGGGTGACCGAGAAAAAAAACTCCTCACAAGCTGCCGAAGACGGGGCTAAGGCACAACAAACCAAGTAGCGGGAAAAAAAACTCGTAAGGTATGTACATTCTGTAGCGCACGAGAGACTAGCATCGGCCTAGCACTCTCGGATGTTTTCCACAGTCTGCAGCTCTCTCTCTGCTTGGTGGTCGGAGGCCAGCGCTGCAACAATGCCCCGCCAACGAATCTCATCGCTTGTTTGATTATCCGGCAGCAGAGGCCCGTTGCGCACACCGAACAGAGAAGTCAGAACATGGAGTGTTCGAAGGGTCTCCTCGATATGCTCTACGGAAGATCGGATGCGGCCGACCACTGCAGTTACCGAGTTGCCACCGAGCAAGTCAAACAGCAGCGATACCTCGACAGACTTTGTGTACGGAATCACAGGTAGTTTACCAGCGAGCGCTGTGACAACACCTCGCAATGCCTGGCTCGACGCATTCGCAAAGCGCGCGCTCTCAATATCCTTGCTCTGTGATGCAAGCGAGCCACACCCACACCAATCGAAAATGGTGAGTCTACCAATTGTCTGGCACTGCCGCACAACGTTTGTCCGTACACACTGGAGCTGGATCCAGGTGTGCGAGCGGCCGTTGTAGTGTTGCCGCCGCTTGGTAAGAAGGCTATCGACCACACTGGGAATGCTACCACTTGTGCAGTCGATGAAGTGCACGTTCCTTGGCTGCACAAAGCCGTTCGAATCGTAGTTCACCTCCGTGACAGCTTCTCCAGATGCGCAGTCGAAGCCTCCATGCGCCGAAATCTCAACGATGGCGACACGGTAAGTAAAGCTGAAAAAGAAGCGCTTTGGATCTTCTTCAGCGGCCTTTGACAGGTATTTCGTGAAGAAAGGAAGGATGTCTTTCACGAGGCCACTCTTCCCAGAGCGAAGCTCACCGACCGTCATAAGAGCAAACTGGTAGCCCGACCACACAAAAGCCAAGGGACCGCAAAGCTCAGCAAAGAGCTGCTCCACGCAAGCATCCTTATCAAAGCAGAAGTCGTACTGATGGAATGTCTCCTCTCCACAGTCACACAGCACCAGCTTCGTGGGATCGGCGGCGTCAACTCTTGTGGCCGAACCCTCCACTGCCGCACCACCACCACCGTTGGTGATAGAGGCAACCACTATTAGCTGGCCTTGTAGTGCAGCAAGTGCCCGATCCCTGCGGGCCAACCGCACTTGTGACTGGTACAGCTGCTCTGCCACATCATTTCGCTCGGCAGTGAGCTTCTTTATCCGCCTCTGCAGCTTTTTCACCTCCTTTTGAACGGATGCCAGCTCGCCTCCTGCGGACATGGGTTCAATACTCGGCTGCAGTTTCATTGCAGCTGGTATTGCCGCCCTCTCCTCCGTGTCTGCTCGAGTCTCATCCAACAGTCGTGCAAGTTCCGCGTTTTCTAGTTCCAGACTTGCAATTCGCTCAGACTTCCACTCCAGCGTCTCCTGTAGCTGCGGGTTTGGTGCTTTGCGGCGGGTGATTGTCTTCAGCGCATCCTCTAGCTCCACCTGTCGCTGGTGGGCAAGAGTAATCTTCTGTTCTGCATTGCTCGAAGCACTGTGCATCGCCGCTAATTCTGTCTTCAAACTTGCTGCTAACGAGCGCAGCACCTCGTTCTCACGTGCGAGCCCAGCAGCTTCCTGGGAGGGAAAGGGGGATCCTGGATCGTTTGGTTTTGCCTGAGTTGTTCGTTCCAGTTTGTCGATTCTGAGCCTCAGGTCGATGTTCAGCTGCTTTGCCTGGGTGAGCCTCTGCTGGAGCTCTTGGGCTTCCAAGTTTCTCTCAGCCGTAAGCGAGAGCGACACAGGCGAAGGCGCTTGCGCTGCTCCGGGCTTTGAATCTGTTTCGGCTGCAGCTGTGACACTCGCTTTCAGCTGCTGACTATCCATGTTGATACATCGCTCATTCTCCAAAGTCGCCCGTATCTCCACCATTTCCTCCAACAGTTTGTTGTATTGGTCTTCAGCAGCTTCTTCCTTCAAGACAAGCTTTGCGTTTTCGGCTGCGAGAAAAGCCGCCTTCTGCTGTAGCTCATTATTCATACGAGTAAGCAGAGCGTTTTGGTCTTTCAGTTCCTCGACCTCATCGGCGTCAATAGTGTCCATTTCCGTAGGTGATTGCTGTGCAGATAGTGTTGGTGCTTCGAATGGTAGCGTTTCATTTGTACTTCTATGCTTTGCGCCATGAAGCCGCAGCTTGTGTGTCACTTTTTCAAGCTCAAGCTCGTGCACTCTAGCATCCCTGCTTTTGAGCTGATCACCAAGCTTGCGCAGTTCCACGACGCGTTCAGCAAGTGTGCACTCAAGTAGCTTTAGCTTGCTTTCAAGCTTCAGCATCGATTCCTTCCAGTACTCTGCACCAGCCTCCTCTAGAGCAGCAGAATGAAATGTAGGATGTGACTCGCCGCCTGCGTTGGCTGAGCGACCTGTCTGTCGATGCAGAGCAAGTAGGTCCTCAAAGCGCTTGCGGAGAATGCTGTTTTCGGCGTGGGCTGCTTGAAGCTCGCTGGTCAGCCTGTCCTCCTCCTTCCGCGATCGCGTTGGCGCGACTGGCCCTTGGTGATGCTCTATCCATGCGAGATAATGTCGGTAGGCCGGTTCCCACTCTTTTTCTGTCTCATCTAGCGCCTCGCTTTGTCGCTGCTTTGAAATAAGGTAGCCCCCTACGTATTCGACAAGGAAGAGGATACCCTTCTCTCGCAAGACACCTTTTCCGTCCATCGTCCCGTCATGCCACTGGCCACAGTACAAGTCATCGTTCGATTGGCAAAACACACCGAGACCATCCTGGAGGCCGCTACACCACTCGCCGTCGTACAAGTCACCGTTGTCGTAGTAGAGAGAGCCCTGCCCTTGCCGGATGCCGTCTCTCCAATAGCCTTCGTAGCGGTCGCCCTTGGAGGCGAGCAAAAAGACACCATACCCATTCATCTGATTCTCCTTCCAGGAACCGACATACTCGTCGCCATTGAAGAAAGCAAACTGCCCCTTTCCGTGTTTGTTGCCCATGTACCACTGCCCTACGTACTTATCCCCGTTTGCGAAGGTGTAGCGGCCATAACCGTGCTTGAGGTCTGCTTTCCACTCACCCTCGTAGACGTCACCAGTTTTGGCGTAGGCATAGATCCCATATCCTTCTATCCTTCCATCCTTGAAGCTGCCTTCATACGTGGCGCCACTGGGAAAAGTGAACTTGATATCGGTGCCGTTTAAGAGCTTCTTTTTCTTCTTCAGTGTCGGCTCATCGCCTGCAGCAAAGGGTGCATCGCTGGTATCGGACTCTGGTCCTTGCAGACTTGCTGGTGCATTCGCTCCCGCTTGTGCCTTCGGATGAACGCTCATTTAGTGGGTTTCTTGGCTGTTTCGGCAATAGAATGCAACGTAAAAAACAGAGAAAAGCATGGGTGAAAGAAAAGAGAGCGCGGCAGGAGAGGATGAGGGAGTGTAGAGAGAGGAGGTTCTTCTAGGAAGGCGAGAAGTGTACGAGCATCGGCGAGAAGAAGTTGCGGAGATGGCAGTACAGCATCGCACAGGCGTGCAGGAACATGGGATTGGATGTGTGAGAGAGTTTGCTGGGATGACATTGATCATTGAACAAAGATACGGGCTCAAACAGAGGGAGAATAGAGTTGTGCGACGGCGGCAGCTAAACAGAAAGCGATACGACAGACAATCAGGGTGAGTAGCCTAACGCACGACTAGGCTGTCTTAGGGTGGGCAGTTGCTGCAGTTGAGCGAGAGTCGGCAGTGCGCTCTGCCTGGCGAGATTCTTGACGCGCCTGAAGTACCGCACACTTCTTGACGGCGAGGCACAGGACACAGGTAATAAGCTGGATGTACATGTTGCGTTCCACTCGAAGCCGCTTGTTGTCGTGCTGCAGCTGCAAGCTGATGTCGGTGAAGCGCTGCTTTGCATTATACTTGGAGTGCCACTCGAGGAAGTGGAAGAGGAAGGAGAAAGACGATATGATGGCCATGGCGGACATGATTGTGAAGCCGTTGAAGCTGTGCCCTTCCACGAGGCGAGTGATGCGCTCTGCCGTCGTGGAGATGACTCGGATAGGAACGCAATAGAGAAGAAAAAGCACGAGAACAGGCACCATCACCAGATTTACTTCAAGTGAGAGGAAGCTGGCCATTGTCTTGCCGGAGCCAAGGGGACGGGTGAGCGGGGAGGTGTGTGTATAGAGGAGCCGGGAGGCGTCTCTGCAGGCCCAGTTGTAAAAAATTAGACTGTGCGTGAAGAGTGGAGGGAGAAAGAGGGACGTTTTGAAAAACCAGTAGAATCGAGCAGCTTGTCTCCCGGCGCGCGGGGCGTTTGCTGGGAATAGCTTGTGCCGTGCGTTGGTCTTTGGTGTTTTGTTGGGGGAAAGGTGAATGGGAGGAGGGTTTTCTATGGGGGATGCGTCCGCTTGCAGTGCCCTCAGCACGGCAACGAGAAACATCTGTGTTGCCATGTTGTGGCTTCTCATTCCTATTTGTTTTTAGGGTTGTCTGGGCGAAGCCGTTGGCCACCCGGCCACCGTATCGCTCGACGGAAGGGGGCGGGAATGCCCTCCACTTGGCTATGTCCACTACTGTCTCATGCTGATCAGTAAAAGCCGCGATAGCTCAGTTGGGAGAGCGTCAGACTGAAGATCTGAAGGTCCCTGGTTCGATCCCGGGTCGCGGCATCCCTTTTCCCTACCTCATTTTTAGGGTAGTAGAGGGAAAAGCGTCACCAGCAGGATTCGAACCTACGCGCGAGATCGCAACTGATTTCTAGTCAGTCCCCGTAACCACTTGGGTATGGTGACTTCTGGTTCTTCACGGGGAAGGGTTTGGGGGCTTTCCGGTTGAAAGGTGTGCTGCGGGGCCTTCCCCGCTCTGTCGAAGGCGGGGTTGGCGCCGGGTGACACGGCCCCGTGTGGGCTAGAGGGAAGCCGCGCCCCCCCGTTTGCGCGCACGCCAAAAAAAAAAGGGCAGCCCCCACGGCTCACTCGCGCGGAAGCGAGGGGCGCGTCAGGCGGCCGGGGGTCGTGCGACGCGTACGGCCGCTCCCCGGCGGCAGCTCGATCGGCGCGGTGGTCTCGGGCACGCTGTAGGCCTCGTTTCCGTCAAAAAGCAGGTTGAACCCCTTGCCGGAAGCAAACCACGCTGTGCTCCAGAGCGGCGTCGCCGGCACAAACATCGGAAACAGCTCCGTTGCATTGAAGGCAGGCGCGAGGTTGACGCGCTTGCCATTCAGTACCTTGGTGACATTGTGCAGCTGACCCTCCGTGTTGGCCCCGAGGGAAGCAACGCAGCCGTTGCGGTAGCGCACCAGTAGCGTGGACGGACCACCCACCAGCTCTACAATATCGTAGTCGTCCGCCTCCGACGTTTGTGTGCCCATGCGCGCGGCGAAGTACTTGAGCACCGGCGCCTGGTCCACTGCCGCGAAGCGCGGCGACGGGATCATGACACCGTACTCCGGCAGCGACCCTTGGATCAGGAGCTCGTTCTTCACACTAACAAAAACGGCGAGGCTGCCGACGCAGGCGATGTCCTTCACGCGAATCAGCTTTGGTGCGCCGCCCACCGCGTGCGGCGCCTCGTCGCTTCGGTGCTGCTGGAAAGAGCGTGTGAGGGGGATGGGCACCGGGTCGAACGCGTTCGGCGGCAGCTGGCCGCCGTTTGTCGCGCCGCACCCAAACACGCGTCCCTCCATCGTGAGAAAGAGGGTGAAGGAGTTGCCGAGCGCCACCTTGGCGACGCGCATGCCGCGCTCCTCGAAGAACACGATCCTTGTTGGCCACATTGGAGCGTCGCTGTTGCCGGTGCCGAGCTCCCCCCAGTTGTTGCAGCCGAAGGAGTAGAGTCCGCCATCACTCAGTGTGGCCACTGCGTGATTGAAACCGCAGCGCACGGTCTCTAGCACACTCGCCTGTCCCGCTGGCCACCACAACGCTGTCGGATTCCACTCCGCGAACCCGCGCCCACCGTCTATGCGCTTCTTGTGCCCCACCCCGAGCTGCCCCATGTGGTTGTTGCCAAACGCGATGACGCGGCGACTGCTGTGCTGGTAGACCAGGGTGAAGTTCGAGCCGCACGCGACGCGGACGATGGGGGAATCGGTCCGCGGGAATGTCCCGTCAAGGTCGATGTAGAGTGGGTCAAGATCGGCCACGACGGCTGAGGTACGCACAACGCTGCTGCTTCGGGTGTTGTGACCAGTGCCGCCACGGGAGAGGGGCGGGGAAGCCGCCGCGTCACCTTCGCCGTCCTGGCCTTCCGCGTTCAGCGCTCCGGTTTGTCCGTACCGATTGTTGCCGACGGTGATGAGGTTACCCTCGCGCGTGAGCATGACCACGTGCTTGTGCCCTGCCGCCGCATCGATCACGTCGTAAAACGGCTCTGGGGCTTTCACCGGGGAGGCGGCAACAGTCGTGAGGTGCCGCTGCGCGGCGTGCTTTTCTACCTCTTCTCGCTGAAAGCGACGGTACTTTACAGGGTCAGCGTCACATGGCGAGGGAAGGGTCTTGAGAAACAGCTCCGCCGGCGGAGACGGCGCAAGGCCGCAGACAGAGCCCATGCCAATGATTCGTGTGTGCAGACGACGCAGCATCGCGCGCCTTCGTGTTATGTCTGTTAGGCTTTTGTGTGAGGAGATGTGCACGGGAGCGTGGACGAGAGGGAGGGAGGCGGAGAGTGTCGACATGGTACCAGGTGCGGGAGTGGAAAACAAGCGCCCAGCTAGACTCCACGTCTGCCGGGCCACCTTACGCTTGGCGTGGTGGGTCGCACCCCGCTTGATTTGTTTCGGCGATGTGCGAGTAAGCAGCGGGGGTTGTGGCACCATCCTCTGCCTCCGGTCTGCTAAAACATGCAAGGCTGAAAAAGAGGTGGCGGAAAACCGGTGGCGTGTTGCTGATTCACGGCGGCGTCGCACCTTCTGGAGGTGCGGCATTTGCCAAGGACAAGAGGCGTACAATGTAGTAGCCCCATAGAGGAAGTGTCGCAGTGCCCACAACACCGGGGCAGCGGTAGACATCGAGGAAAAGAGAGAGGACAGGAGGGGCAAGAGGCGAAGGCTGCGGTCACCAGCACGCACGACGGCGGTACCCATTCCACGCACACACCGCAGAGGACAGGAGGGAGCGCACTGCCTCTGCGCGCGCTACTTTGTGGAGATGGTGAACTTGCCATGACGAACCTGACGAGCGAGAAAGCGCGAGAGCGACACGTACTGGTAAGTGGCCATGGTCAGCAGCACCATGACGTTCAGCACCAGTCCTGCCGCCATGATCGTTGCCAGGGCGTTCAGCTTCACGCGGTCCGACTCACCGACGAGCTGCAGCGCGTTTGCATCCTGCGCGAGGCCGAAGAGGATGGAGCCGTAGCGGTGCAGCTCCTCCTCCATCGCGTTCTCCACCTTGCCCACCGCGTCTGGATCCACCTCCATCACGTCGCGCTTCATGACGTTGAACCGCACCCACTTGGGCGAGAGGGTAGAGAAGCTATTGTCAAAACATACGGACACCTCCTCCGGCAGACCGTGGCGAGTCCTCAGGACGGATGGTGCCGTGTAGGTGTAGCTGCCGTCGGTGGCGCGCTGCCACGTGTTCAGCACTGTTTCGCGCTGTCGGTCCCGCAGCCCGGCAAACCGGGCGTTGTAATGAAAACGGCTCAGCTCCGTTGTCTTGTCCACCGGCGGCGTGGATCGCACCTTCATCACGGCGTTCACATCAAAGGCGCCGCCGTCGGTGACGCGAAAGGTAAAGCCCAGCGTGCCACCCGCCTCTACGATTTCGGTGTAGCACTCCGTCTCCCCTGCCTCTATCTTCGACCCGTACGTGGCGGCCGTGACGGTGACCGGGCTGCAGAACAGCAGCAGCAGCAGCAGCAGGAAGGCCGCAACCATGTTGCACACCGGTGCCAACGCACCGCCCCTTGCAGCCCGACGAAAGAGGGACATATCAGAGTAAAGTGGGGGGGGGGCACGTGATGAGGGTCTGGGGTGAGCTCGTACACAAAAGCTCAGACACACACACACGCCAGTAGGATGCCGGGCTTTGTGTGTGCGCGTTAATGCCATCTCGTATGAGTCACCCCAAGGGGGACAAGGGGTCCAAGAACAACAACAACAGCCGAGACCACGGAGGATGAAGAGACAGACAGAGAGAGGAAGACAGAGTTCACAGAGGGGAGGCCATTCGTTCTCCTTTCTGTCTTCACAGAGGTGGTGGGGGCGGAAGGAGATAGGCGTATGGGGCACCATGCAGCGTTCCTTTACCCCTAAGAAACAATAAACAGCAGCCGGGTGGGGCTGTTGAGGGTACATGTGTGAAGAGAGGAGGCGATGGTGATGACTAGGCAGAGCAGACCAGCAGCCATGCGAGGGGTGCAGCTTTACCCCACTCACTCACCCTCGCACCCCCTGTTCTCTTGCACGTTGTGAGCGTCACACCTGCGGTGCGTTTACTTTGCTTCCACCGAGTTTCGTCTGCTTCGCTTCGCCGATGGACTACAGCTGCTTCCCCGTACACATCTTGCGGACCTTGCGGACACTATGGAAGCACAGCGAGTCCACCAGGCCCACCACAGTCAGCACTCCACCACACACTGCGCACAGCTGCAGCACAAAGTGTATCACAGAGGGGTACGGATGCCTCTCTTGAGCCAGAATGCGCACAGGGGAGAGGTCATACGTCATGAACACACCTGGAACGATCTCCTGCATCGTCGGCGTCTGTGGCGCCGCCTTCGTTGCCGCACTCGGGGTGAAATGATGCGTGGCCGTGTACTGATTCGACTCCACCGTGTCCTGCAGGCCCGTGATGAGAGAATAACGCTGGTACGTCGTCGGGATGACCTTCACAAAGTAGCTAAAGCGGCCGTTCATCGCATCCTTCGCGTCCCCGCTGAGGGCGGACCCTTGCGCGGTGCCGTCCAGAGGATTCTGCTGACCTGGGAAGCGTTCGCCAAACTCGAGGGTGTGCACGGTGTGGCTGAGGTCCAGCTTGCGAGCGGCGCTCCCCATGAGATCGTGCATCCGCCGACCAAGCATCTGGTACATGCGACCTGGAATGAACTGCAGGCTTCCAGTGGCGCGCGAGGCTGCGAAAGTCGCGTACAAGTTGCAGCCCTCCTTTCCAAAAGCGGCGGTGGCCATTTTGATGCGATCCTCGGCGCACTGCTCGACACTAATGTCGTCTACGTCCAGTCTCCACCCTTTCTGTGCGTACGCCTGCCGGACATCCTCGCAGGTGTGACAGCAGTCTCCCGGGCTGCGCTCGGCGCCGTAGCAGCTGGGGCAGTTCTCCTTCTCCACCCCGTCCGCATCGATTGCCTTGGTCATCACCTTTTTCTCATCCACCACGGCGCGTGCAGCACTGATCACCTGCCCCGTTGCCGCATCAATGCGCTGCTTCACCGTGTTGTCCTCGACATCGTTTGCAAAGACGCCAAAGACATCCACGGCGTCCAGAGTGATGAGGTCGCACGGCACGTGGTTGAAAGTGACGTTGACCGTGACCCGCATGTCACCCCCAACCTTGGTGTCGACAAACATCTCGTGGTGCTCCTCGATGGAGAGGAAGTAGCGGACTTCGCCAACAAGGAGCCACAAAATGACGACAATGGCGACAACAGAGAAAATGCCGCCCGACACGGTGCGGTGCCGCGCATCCTGCTCGAACTTGCGGTCAAACTTTGGGAAAACGTCCAGGCGCTTTAGCTGCCGCATTGTGTGGATGTGCTTGGTTGACAGATGAGAGTGATTGAGTATCAACCAAAGCGTGCGAGGGTACAGCACACAGATGGTGCCTGCGTGTGCCTGTGGCCGTTGGTGTAAGGGGGGCAGCGGGTGGTGGCAGTGTCTGCTGCGACAGAAAGAAAACGAATGGGCAATGAGCCTCTGCCACTGACGCTCTCTTTCGCTCTCGGCTCGCCTGTGTGGGGGCTGCTGCTGGCGCAACAAACCACAGGAATAAGTGTTGGTGCGCGCGTCTGATGATGGCATTGCGAAGTAAAAGATAGGGCGGAGGCGTTGGAATGGGAGTTGACAGCAAAAGGCGGCATCGCGACTGACTTGAAGGGCACGAGAGAGGCTGCAGACAGACTTGGTAGCGAGGGACAGGGTTGACGAGATGGATGCACATGCCATATTCGCATCGCGTCGTGCGCCGGCGCTGAGCCCACTGCAGCGCGGCTTCATGGGGCAGTTCTAGGCTTCGCTGAAGATCATTAGTAGCGAGCACAGCGGCTATCGCGACGAGCCTTCGATGTGTACTGCAGCGTGCGCTTTTTCAAAGTGGTCTTCTCACTCATTGGCTACTCCATCGCCCAGCCGCGTCGCACATTCGTACGAACACCAAGACGCGGCGATGCGGAGTTCGACAGAAAATGTCGGAGGAACCATCAAAAGTGCGCGAGAAGGGGAGACGTCGCGGCGAGTGAGGGCATCTACGGTAGGGCGAGAGGGAGAGAGAGAGGCCCAAACACGAGAGAGAGAGAGGCCGATTAAAGAACCCACAAAACGAAGATCTAACAGGAAACCAATACGAGAAGAGCGAGGAGGAGCGACCTCCACTCCACCTGCGCAGAAGCTGAGAGCAGCAAAGAGGGATGAAGGCGGTCTATGGCAGGGCCAGCTCACACACGAGCACCCGAGTGAAAAAATAGTAGCCGCGGCAGGCAACGTAGGCGAAACTACACGGAAGCGATCTCCACCTTGCGCCGTTTCATCAGCGAGTCTTTGGTGTCGTTCAGGGAGAAGGCAACGCTCGTGCCACCAATGTCTTCGTCTGGCAGTCCACAAAACGCGTACGCCGAGTTTCCTTCGTCTTGAGGAGCTGTGCCGTGCGCACTGGTGTAGCTGCTTGTTACGCCGCAACTCTCGTCGTCAATAGTCACGGGCTCTGCCGAGGAAGCGGACTCTTCGTACCCCAAGTCGAGCACGATGCTCTTGTCAGGCGCAAAGGTGACCGCGCGAGACGCAGATCTACGACCGGAGGAGAGGTGGCGGTTGTTGTCCTGCAGCTGCGCCAACAGGCCGTGTTGCGTCATCTCGTGCAGCTGGCTGTCCAGCTTGCGCATCGCCTTATTGCCCTCCACGACCCGCTTCGTCTCTACGTCGAAGTAACGCTCCGCCCGAGCAACACACTCGCGCCGGCGCCGCTCCACGTCCTGAAAGGCGTCTTGCACCCGCCTTCGCTCCTGCTCGAAGCTCTCCGCATCGCGCAGGATGTACTCAGTCCCCTGAAGCTGCGACTGCGCGTGCTGGGCCTGCGCTTCCACCTGCTGGAGGTGGTTGTGTAGCATGGCACACTGCTGTTCTCTCGCCATAATGTCCGGCCTCAAGTCGATCACAGGCTCCGTGTAGTAGCGCTCCTCGTTCTCGAGCATCTGCGCCCACCCGTGGCTGAGGTAAAGCTGCTCCTCCTCTTGCCGCTTCCGTTCCACCTGCAGCTCCACCAGCTTGGCTCGCAGCACCATCTCCTCTTCAGCCATGGCCGCCTCCTCGGCATCGATGGCGGCTACGCGAGCAGCCACGGGGTCGAGCGTAGGGTATTGCGGCTGCTGCACTGGCGGCGGCTGGCAGCTCCACCTGCTCATCGCGTTGGCCTGCTGCAGGTACGAGGAGGGGTTGACGGGCTCTGCCACGTGTGCCATCGCCAGCTGCTGCGAGGTGCCCTGAGAGTAGGGGTTCACCACTGAGGGCATGGCGTAGCCAGAGAGGCGTGAAGACGGCGTCGGCGCCGTGGTCATCGCAGTAGGAGCGCGATTAACAGAGCTGCGATCCGCTGAGGGAAGCAGACTCGTACTGGTCCGTGGGAACTCACTGGCTACGGTGGTGGGTACTCCGGAGCCCATAGCGGCAGCAGGGAGGAAGGAGGGGATGCGCAGTCCCTCAACCTCCCTTGCTGGAACTGTGTAGTAGGACGGCGCGGTGCCCTCGGGTCTACGGTAGTACAGCGGCGGTGTGGTGGACCGCAGCCCAGAGTACGGCTGAGCCGACATGAGAGTGAAAAGGAGCTGGGGTCGGTCGGGAAGAGTCTAGCTAGAGGAAAGGATGTCTAGCGGTGGTGCTGTGTCTGCGTTTACTTCGCAGGGGTGCAAAGAAGAGAGGGGGTATAAGTGCTGTCGATCAACAGCGGTCTATGTATGTTAGCTTGCTTGTTTGCCTGTTCGGGGGTGCGTGCGGTGATGGGGCCGTGTACGGGCTCTTGTGGAAGGTGACCACGCGAGAAGTCCCCAGACACGATGGGGCTGCGTCCTCGCGAAAGCGGAAGAGGAGAAGAGGGGGAGAAGAGAACGCGAGGTGTGTGGTGGGCGATGGTAGGAGCGGGGGAGGGGAAGGGAAAGAGTAGCAAGGTGTGTTGTTGGGCAACGGGAGCAGCCAGGCTATGCAGTGGCCATCCACACTGAGGGTGTGATGACCATCAGCCGGGGGGAGGGGGAAGATGCTGAGGTACAACAATAGCAGCTCCGGAGAGTAGGTGCACCGCGTAGTCATCGCGGTCCCACTTGCCCCGCACGCCCCATTCAGGCACGAGTCAGCTTTGCATGTCCACTACCGAAACAAGCCAACAAGGACGGAACAAGAGGATAGGCCAGAGCAATAAATCGACAGCCCGTCACCACTGCACGCACAAACAGAAGCGGCGACAGTGCCCATGCCCGCTAAGCACAAAGCGATGATTATCACCATCAACACGGCAACTAAGGGGGGAGGGATATAGACAAAAGCGAACACAACTCTTCACTCCCTTCAAACAAAGCTGAGAGAGGCACACCCTCAGCGGGTCCACGCGCGAGACAAGAGAGGCTGAAACGGCACGCCTACGCAGACATACCCAAGAAGAAGACAGCTAGGCCAAGTCAGAGGAGGGAGGGGGGGGGGGTGGAGATGATCAGGACCGCTACACAGATACTCACGTATACTAACAAGCACAGAGTAACTCCTGGTCGACCCCTCTGTAGGGAATCTATGGGTGGTGGAGGGGGGGGTCAGCACTGAAGAAAAGGAGCTGGAGGGGGGGGGGACGGTGGAGGACAGCGATCAAGAGCGCCGACACTCCTCTCTATACCCTCTCTCTACATACACATGCACACAGTCACTCGAGCGTGACGCCACTTACTGACACCACATACACTTTTTGCCTGGCACGAGTTATCGTAGGATGGGGGAGTTGACCCTCACCCGTGTATCGTCCCTTCATACACTCAGCTCTTCTTTGGTTGCTGCTGCGGCGGCAACAGCCGTCACAGCAGCGCTTCTATGAAACAATCATGTGCATCACCGCAAGGAAATACCCAGTCAAGGAAAGACAAGAACAACACAGACAATGGAAAGGACACAGCAACACACCACAGTATGCTACGCCACTCATCGCAGCGAAAGGGCGAGGGCATGGCATACACAGGCACACCCATACCCCAAATCCCTAACCAGCGTGCTGCGTCAATGGATGACCCGACGAGTCACAACGTCAAGGACGAGGGGGGTGGGGGAGGGGAGGGGAGGGGCAGTGGAGTCCGAGAAACGAAGGTGCGCACACACATGCAAATCTGTGGATTTGCCTTCGCCTCTTACCTCAGATGGCGAAAGACAAAGCGTGCTGTTAAACTACGATTCATGGAGTCCAGTGCCCTCTTCATGTGCGCCGCGCTCGCCTCGTTCACCTCCATCAGCAGCCACCGTGGCCTCGACTTGAACCTCTGCACAAACGGGTGAGCCGCCCGCTTGTCGGCCTCCTCAAATGTGGGGAATGACGAGATGGTCAGCGTGCGCTCCTGCCAGTCGAATCGCAGCCCCACATCCCAGCTGTCATCAAGGGTCGTGCGTCGAAGCACCATCTCATCGTCCGTGAACGACTCCATCACCACCCTGCCGCTTGGCAGCATCAGCGCGGCGTGGCGCACAAGTGTTGCGGCAGACGCCTCTTCTGCAGGAGGCGCGAACGGCTCCGCAGCGGAATGCACTGCCTCCACCAGCGGCGCGTCCATCGTTTCTGCTGGGGTGTAATCTGTTGCCAAGGGAATTGCGGCCGACACAGTGTAAGTCTGATGCTTGTTTAGCCGTGCTGCAGCAAGCTTTGCGTGCTTCTTGATCTTCTGCTTCGCCGCCTGGCGCCGCGCAGGAGATGGGGAAGAGGAGGCAACTGGCGGGAGGTCCTCTGCGGGGGCCGCGACTGCTGCTTGCGCTGGTGACATTAGAAACTCTGCACACGGCTGCGTCTCTGGCGACTGCACTGCTTCCTTGTTCACAGGTGCTGTTGAGCATGCCTCAGTCACCTCGGGTGTCACCGTCGTCATCGTCGCCTCGACGTTCATCTCCACCTCGACCTCCGCTGCTGGGGCGGCCTCCCCCACCGTCTGCTGCTCGGTCGCTGCGGGAGCGTCGGTTTTCGCCACAGCCGTCATCGCCTCCACCTCGTGCGGTGGTGGTGCACCGATTTCTGCGCCGACTTCCTCCGCAGACGGAGTCGCTTCGGCAGCCGAAGACGACGACTCCGCACTCACAACTTCATCGACCACATCCGTGATGGTGGTGGCGAGGTGCGGCAACGACGACTTCCCACAAAGGCGCTTCTTTGCACTCCCGCGCTTACCTGCTTGCTTTGCCTTGCGAATCGCCTTCAGCATGTCCCGCACATTTGTGAAGCGGATCACTTTCCTCTGGGCAGGGGCGGGGGGTTGTGCGTGCGCCGCGGGTGCCTCTGAGGCAGGCGCTGCGTCCCCAATACAAAAGGCGTCGACCGCCTCAAAGGGAGTCTCCTCCGCCGAGGTGGTCGCGGTGGGCTGCTGATCGGCCATCGGCTGCGGTGCCTCGGTGGATGCCTCTTCCACTGCTGCTGTGGCAGAGGCAGCCTCGCTTCCGGTGTTCAGGGCGCTCTGCGGTGCTGCCGTTTCCTCTGCCACTGCAGTTAAATCGGCATCCACCATCGTGTCATCACCTGCCACTTGAAGCGAAGAGTGGATCGCTGCCACACCTGCATGCGACTGAGGAATAGCAAGCTGCACTTCCCCCGCAGCGGCGGTCGTCTCTGTGACCACCACCGCCGCCTCCACCCTGGCGAGGTTGGCAGTCGGCACCTCCTCGAGGGCAGTGAAGAAGCGCTTCTTGGGCGACGGCGTCATGCGCATCCTCCTGCTCTTAGGTGCCCCACGCCCATGACCCACCAGGCGCTGCTCCTCTACTGAGGCTGTGGGGAGGGCTGTACTCTTCGTTGTCTCTGTGAGACGTTCTGCCGGTTCCACCGCTGCGGCTCCCCAAGCGGTAGATGCCCCTGGTGGAGGCTGCGAAGCCTCGGCCGCGGGTGGGTCGGCGATAGCCTCAACCGCAGCCGTTGTCTTTCTCTCTGTGCACATCTCCGGTACAGCCTTCACCAACTCTGTCTGCGCTGTGCTCACCGCCGCCGGCTGCGGTGTCTCGGTGACTTCCACTGCTTCCACAACGAAGGTAGCAGCTGAGGCATCTGTCAGCGCGGTCGCGCCCTCTTGCTCTGTCGCTGGCGTAGGAAACACCCGTCGTGGCGCCACTGGAGGGCGGAAGCGCTTTGGGATGCGGTTGTACGCCGCCAGCTCGCGCCGCCGAATCGCTGCGGCAGTAAGGCGCTTCACCTTTGAGCTCTGCGGCTTTGAGTGGCCTCGCTTGCGCACAGCAGCGGGAGGAGCGACCGCCTCCACGGGCGGAACTGCCTCTGTCGTCGCGACCGTCTCGCCAGCTGACTCTGCAGGAGCGGCGACTTCGGCTCCCTGACCAGACTCCGTCACTGCAGCTAACGTCGCCTCAGCAATTGGCGTCGCAAGCGTCGACGCAGTGGACTCAGAAGGAAGCTTCTCTGTCGCTGTCAGTGCCTCTTCCACTGCGGTCCGCGGCGGGAGCCTTCCCCGCCTTCTGCTGCGACGCCTCACCACTCCCTGCGTGGCTGTCGGCTTTGCCAACACTGCCTCTGCCACGGCTACCGCCGCAGCTGGAGGGACTGCCGCAGCCTCCACCGCCGGTACCGTCGGCTCCACTACCGCCATCGTAGCTGCGATGCCAGTGTCGTCCAGAGTCACTGCAGCACTCAGATCTGCAGGCACAGTTAAGGTCTCCTGAATCGGCAGAGTTGCGTCGCTCGCTGGGGGGTCGTCCAGCTCTGCGAAGAAGCGCTTCCTTTTCTTCGAGATGCGGCTCATGGTGGCACGGCCCATTGATGCGACGGTGGCGGCAGAGGTCATCTCTGGTGCCGTGAGTGGAGGGGATGAGGGCGCAGAACGTTGCGGAAGCTCCACCAAAGGCGCCCCTACGACGGGTGGAGTTGGAACCGCGGACGTCTCGGGCATGGTGAGCGTAGCTGCATTGAAGACAGGTGCTTTTTTGGTCACGGCTGCTGCTGCCAGCGTTGCTTCAAGTGTAGTTTCGGCAGGAAGAAGGCCGCCACTGCTGTTCGTGGGGTTTCCCGTTGCCCCTCTCGCAGGCTTCTTTGAAATGCGGTGAGTTGCCATGCGACGCGCAGCAGCCGGAGCAGGCAGATCATCAGCGACGGCGGAGGTCTTCTCGGTCATCTCTTCCACCACAGCTGCTGGCGTCACAGGTGGAGCGAGAGGCGGAGCCTCGCGCGCCGGAAGTGCCGCCGTCCCCGCTTCGACGGCGCCACGTGGGGCCACTGCAGCGTCAGAGGTCAGAAGATGTCTTTTCGAGGAAGCGAGTGGCGTTGCTTCTGCTGCTGGTACGGTCACACTGTCATCCAGTTCTGCGAAGAACTTCCGTTTCTTCGGAATGCGGCTGATAGTGGCGCGGTGGGGAATGGTGATCGGCGCTGGTGCTGGAAGGGGCGCCACCTCCGTAGCAGCTGTTGGTTCCGTTAGCTCTGACGCGGTGAAGTTCGCTTGCGTGATGTTTGGCTGTGCTACAACCGAGATCGGCTTAACTGCAGCCTCAGTTGCCGGCGCCCCCGCTGCTGCGGTAGACGCCATCTCTGAAGTTCGTGCAGGAGCGGACGGCTGAAACAACTTGGAGAAACTGATCGCCTGCTGCGGTGCGGAAATGTTTCTGTGGTGCTTGGCTTTGCGCGCAAGAGCCGCCGTCGCGTGTCGCTTAGCACGCAGTCGTCTGCGGTGTGCACTGATGGCTGCTCGTGCTGACTGTACCGATGGCACTGCTGACACTGAAGCAGCTGTTGTCAGCGCTTTACCAGCGGGCACTGCAGAGGCACTTGTGGCTACGGGAGCCGCCTTCACGTCAGCCAGAACCTGCGCCTCTGTAGTGTGCTCTACTGTACGGAGAGTCGAAGCAGGTGTGGAATCAGGTGCTGCCGCTGCCGGGGTTTTAGCGGCAGCAGTCGCTCCGGGCTCCGCCGAAGTGGCCTCTGGTTTCACACACGCGGCGAGAGGGGGCTCCACACACGTTGGCGGTTTCGCCGCAGGGGCGGTCGCACCGGGCGGCGGCACTGTCGGCGAGGCCACTGCCACTCGATTAGCCGGGGAGGGCTGCGCTACATGGCGCCGATCTACACCAAGGAGGTGAAGACGCTTGGCGCGAGATCGGCGCGGTGCCATTATGTCGATAGAAAGACAGTGAACAGGTAACCCCCACCCACACACACACAGTCAGATTTGCAAACGAGTATGTGCCGATAAATTTGACAACACTGTGGGGAGTCGTGGCGTGTGATGTGCGTGCGTGCCGTCGGCGGAGACTCAAATCGATGCGTCTGTAGGAGGAGGGGAGGGGAGGGGAGGTGTTTCTATGAGGGGAGGGGAGGTGGTTGGCCTCGATGTCTATGGGGTAGGAGGGGAAGTGATGTGTGTTAGGCGGGTTGATCGCAGACGTACACGCGGACACGCCGTACAGCCTGTGAAAAGGGGTCTATGCAGATTCTGAGGAGAGGAAGACACACACAGCACAGGGCACACGCAACAGAGTTGACAGCTGCTTGCTCGGATGGATGAGAGCGGTGGCTGGGCAGGGAAAGTTCCAACAAAAGAGTTGAGGTTGTGTATCGTATGCGTCTTTTCTGCACTGTTTCCTCCTCGCTGATGTTCCTTTACAGGGGACTTTGCAGGCACGTGCGAGCGATGTCGCCGAGTCGCGGAGGGAAGGGAAGAGAGAGGAGAGGAGAGGAGAGAAGCGCAGTGGGAATAGTTTGTAGTGCGTGGGAGAGGCATTCCGTCAGAGCGTGTGTGTTGTCTCGCTCACCGGTAACATCCGCGGTGGCGGCTGGCGCGACACCTCAACCAGGCAAACAAGCAGAAACCCCCCAAAAAACAGCATCGCCTGAAAAGTCACCGAGACACGTACACACGCAACTGCGCTTCGACAGAAGGTGTTTTGGCCCGGTCAGCGTAGCAGACCCACATCGCCTTCGTGCCGCTGCAGTTAAACATGATAACTGATCAATGCTGGGTGCGACCTATTGGTTCAATAATGATGCGCTGCTCTGGCGCTTGCCGTTGTTCTGCAGATCGGGGGCTCCATTCTACGCACCACGACACACGCACAGGCACACGCCTTCACGTTCGAGGACGGGACGAGCCGCCGTGTTAGGAGGGAAAGGGGACGGAAGTGGAGAGGGATGTCAATGATAGCGGTGGGGAGCGGCGACCAAACAGAGGAGCCATCGGATTGCACGTACTACTGTGCAGAAGCACACGCAGAGATGCGTAGTGCCAGACGCACAGAAGAGAAGACCTCAGAGAACGAACTCACGCAAAAAACAATAGCGAGCTAGAAAAGAGAAGGGTGGCATGGGGCCGAACAGCCCTACACGCGTGCATCGGTACATCGAGACGAGACGTGTTGGTGCGCCCTTGACTTTTGCTTTCAAACGTGCAGGGATGCCCATTCGCACATCAGATGCGACCCACAATCGTCTTCATAGTATGTGTGTGTGTCTTTGCTCTTCTGAAGTAAAGAGGAGGAGAGAGGAGCCGAGGGAGGGTGATGAGGGAAGGAGAGAGACTGAGCCACAGGCACACTTGCGAGCCTTTCAGCTACACTGGAGAAGAATGGAATAGGCAGGAGGAGAGGGGAGAGAGAGACCCCCACACCCACACCCGCACGCACAGATGTGATGGAGAAGAGCAGCAAAGACTTTCAGCCCCGGTACCCGCCCCCCTGCCCGCCCGCTTTTCTTGGGGGCTTTTTTCCCCTTGCATCTTTGCGCGCTATTGCTTGCACTTATAGAAGACTCACACGCAGAACTTAAGCACACCTACACAACCAATCAAAGCCGCACCTACACCGAAGAAACAAAAGAAATGCGAGACGCCCAGACAGACGCTTCACACACACACACTTTAGTAAACGTGGGGATGCCCCCCTCCTGTGTGCTACTGCTGTGTGTAGGACTGCCCACCACTTTGCGCGTCGACTTTGAGCAGCAAACTGCGTACCCCCAAAATGGGCCGCATTGCGACGTGTTTGGCCCCCTCGAGTGAGTCACGCCCATCCACATGCAGAGAGACGCTGCGCAGCACACCCCCGTGACCATACACTTATGCAGACGAGCAGGGCACACCACCATGCGCACGCTGGTTAAAACAGAGTCACCATCCCAAGCGATTACACCAACAGTCACCCCCCCCCACACACACACACACACCGAATAAACAAGGGAAGAGTGCCAAAGAGAGAGGGCCACACAGAGCCAAATGATTCCTTTTTGTTCTTTGTTTCTGAGGGTGGGCGGGAGGGGGTCGGAGACCTCCGTGCCGCCACAGAACATCTACAGCAACTACGGGGGAAAGGCAAATCCTGTCGCTAGCTGAAGATGACCACAGAAGAACACGCGCGTATCTAAATCATCCTCGCACCCTGAGAGCGATGCACGGCAAAAGACGTGAGCAAAAAACAAAGAGAGGCAACGGAGGCAGGCAGCGTGGGGGGTAGCAGGTGCACGGACAGCACGAAATAGGAGAAGAGAGCGAGGAGAGGAGTGGAGAAGGGGACGTCACAAACAGCTTCTATCGTTCCCGCGTTCCCTTCTTCTCTCTCTCTGAACACATCACAACGCGGAAGGAGGAAGAGCGGAGGGGAAAGGGAATAAGAGGAAAGCGAGAGGAAGAAAAATGAAACAGTGATACATGCAAGTACACGTACACATACACGTACACGTACACGTCTCAGCGGAACGCATTGGGACTATAGGCATCAGCTTGTGCATAGGCTTGCGCGTGGACACGTTTCGAGAACATGTCAGCCCGCGGGGTTGCACAGAACCTGCAAAGAAACAACCATAGTGGGGCACGCGTCTAATCCCACGTGAGTTCGAAAACATCAGCCCCCAAGAACAAAGGAAAGCTAACAACAAATAAGAGAGGTGATTATGATTCACTGGTGTGCGGTGTGCGGTGTGGGGGTGGGGGTGGGGGTGTGTACCGCTCTCACCACACCGCCTTCACTCCTCATGCGACTCCCTCCACTTTTCGCGAAGTGAGGAACGCTGTGTGAGGTCGATCCCTCATCTCCCACCCCCACACACTCACGCACAGCAGAGGAAACGACAGCGAGAGAGAGAGACCAATGGTCAGCTGACAGCCATTCGAGTGGATGTCCCCACAGGCAAAGGAGAAGACAGTAGAACAAAAAGGGGGGGGCGGGGGGCATGATTTCACCGTGTCACCGGTGAGATCTCATCACTCTTGCCGAGTTGGATTCTGCACCCCACGCTATTGCCCTCTACTGCACTCCGCTACTTTATGGCCCACTTGTCACCGTGAAGCTGGGGGCAGCCATGATGAGGTCCTCGTCAGGCTCTGGAACGGTGTAGCGGGCGGTGTGGCGGAACCGGCTCGGGTCCGCAAGGGGGCTCTTCATCTCCCCGGCCACATTCCAGAAGGACGACGTCGAGCCACGGGTGAGGTCGCCACTGCTGATGCTCCTGTCCGGTGGCATGCCAGTGTGCTTCGCGTACCCCATCATGTTGTTGACGGCACTGCCTACGCTGTAGAGCTGGCTGCGATGACCGAGGCTGTAGAGGTTGTCGTAGCTGCTGTAGTACTGCGCTTCGGTGTGATCGATGTGCGAGGTCAGGGGGAGAGGGCCACGGGATGCGTTACGCGGGTAGCGCATCGAGACGATGTCACCGCTCGACTGTGAGGACCGGATGGCTGGTCCGCTCGCAGACACAGTAAACCTTCCGCCGGTGTTGAGGGCGGGCGACGAGTAGGCACTCGTGCTCCCACTGGTGACGTGGGTGTACTGCCCCGGCATGTTGTTGCTTCCGGTGCCGGTGCCAGAGGGGTTCGTGCGGCGCATGATCTCTGCCTGGGTCTTCTGCCAGCGGCCCCACGGGGTGCACTCAGGGCTCTTGTCCGCGTAGCTCACTTGAATGTAGCGTACTTTGTTTTCCTCCTCGTCTGGTGAAGAGAAGGTGAAGACGTTGTGCAGTGCTGCGATGGCTGCGTCCGCTTCCGTGGTCGTCTCGTACCAAACAAACGCTGTTGGGATGCGGCGCTCCTCGTTGGGGGTCACCGTAGTCGAGTGGCGCACAATGTTGAGGTGCAGAATCTTGCCATAGCAGCTGAACACAGGGTACAGGTCCTGCTCCGTAACGTAGGGCTCCAGCTGACCTACGAAGATGCGCGCTTTTGACTGAGACACGGCGTATCTCGACGGGCGAACGTTATGCGACATGGCTGGGGTGTCTGTGGTGGGTGGGCGAGGAGAGAAGGCTGTGACGTCCGAGGCGGTCAACTCGGTTCACTATGCAGCGCTCTTGCAGCACCCAGGCACGTCCAGGTACGCAGGAGAGACGAAGAAGGACTTAGAGAGGAAAGTTAGAAAGAGAGAGAGAGTGGTGTAGCCGCTCTGGTTCGTGAATTCAAACCACCACTGCTTCAGCGCACGCCCGAACGTAAAGGTAGTTTAGCCGAGACACAAAAGTAAACAGAAGTGTGCCCGATTCTACAAACCCGCGAATTGTGCTGGCAGTGCGACGAGTTGTATGGGTGGTGGGAGAGGGAGGAGGAGGAGGAGGAGTGGTGGTGGTGGTAGACCGAGACACAAAGGAGAGAAGGGGGGAGGGAGGGAAGGAGAGTACTCCGTGAGGGTGTGTTGCGCCAGCACAAGAAACGAAGAAGAAAAAAATGAGACAACGGATTATACACTTCACGTACTTTTAAGATGAAGGCGTCGAGAGAAGAGCCGCCCGACTGGAACGACGCGCGTGCACCCTCCTTTTCACGACCCCCTTTGTTCGCTGCTGCACTGCGCCGGTACTCCGCATGCAGAAAGGCAAAAAAAAAATGCGTATCTCTTGATGGCCTTCTTACAGGCTCATGCTCTCTCTCCCCCCCACACACACGCTCACTCACTCACGCTGCGAGAGGGACAAGACTACGAGCGGCTGCCTCTGATAGCTACCCCAACAAGAAAAGCAGCTGAGAGAGCGAGAGAGAGAGAGAGCAAGATTGATGTGAAGCAGCGACGTTAGACACCACAGTGATAACAACACTCAGCAATGAAGAACAAAACAAAAAACGATATATCCAAATAACTCAGAGAAGGAGAGAGCTGAATCAAGCAGAGAACAATGACGACAGCAACGAAACAGGTGACGAAGCGGGACGAGAGAGAGAGAGTGACAGGAGCAAGATAAAGAGACTTGGGCAGCAGCAGCAGCAGCAGCAGCAGCGGAGTGGGGGAACGCGAGAGCGAGACACACACACACACACACAAAGAAGATACAAAATAAATGCACTTGCACAATAGACACACCTACGACAACTCACACCAAGAGAGGAGTAACAGCAGCAGCAGAAGCAGCAGTAGTAGTAAATGAAACTACAGCGAAGACGCTAGAGCAGACCGAGAGGGTGGAAGAGAATGAAAGAGAGAAGAGAAAACGAAGCTGTGGAGTGAAGGGTTGTGGAGAGGGGTGATGGCGGCGTCGACAAGGTGTATTCTCAAGGGAGTATGTGTGGTCAGTTGTTGTTGTGTTCTCTTTCTCTCGTATATCTTTTTTTTTGTGGCCCTGCTGTGGTCGCGTGTACGACCAGCAGCAGCTGCGATGGGGTCTAATCAGGGATCGCTCACCTAACGGTGAATGATGCGAACCTGTCCTCTTTCGTTTCTTAGCGCTGGCCGATCGGCGAGTGTTATCCGTGCAACCCAGCCAGCAACTCCCCACGTGCACACGTGCAGAAGGGACAAGGTGCTACAGGCCGTGCGCTGTAGTCTGAGAAGGAAGGGAAGGGGAGGAGGGAATTAGGAGAGTCGAACGCACGTCCAAGAGAGAGAGAGAGGATGGAAGCAAAGAAACGCACACACGCACACGGAGGGGCACGCACAAATCGCGGTGCAGTGAGCGGGCGTGTGTGGAAGCAGCGAAAGACAGTGTTGGAAGGGGAAGAAAGACAACAACAAACTAAAAAGGAGATACGAAAGTGAAGAGCGAAAGCGAACAACATTCTTCGGTGTTTTGTTGTA
>NC_025878.1:1204842-1299463 GCF_000755165.1 Leishmania panamensis
AGGGGGGAGCGATGTACACCCCAGACACGGCCAACGAGTGCACGTGAACGAGGGAAAGAGCGAAAGGGAGAAGTACGAGAGGAGAGGAAAGAGGTGGAAGAGAGGAGAGACCCATAAGCTGGTGCACAGCGGAGGGTGCAGCGTGAGTGCAGGAAGGCTAGACTCCAATCATCTGCTTGCAAGTGCAGCGTCACGCATCGGCTGAACGGGGATAAGGGGGAAGGTGCCAGAGGCTGAGAAAGTCTCCCTAGATGGAGTTCTGAGAAGGGGGTGGAGCCCAGGGAGGGAATTGCGGAAGACACGATAGTGAATCTTAATACCCCTTGTGCGCTTAGTGCAAGAGAGGCACTGTAGCCGTGAGCGGCTTCTCGTCCCTCATGAGTCTTTGGACGTTTTTTTTTCCTTTGACGGCGGAGAGGGGGGACAGGCGAAGTGCGTCTTTCGATTTGCTTCAGCAAAGGCAGTCGAGCTGCACGGTTGCACCACGCAGCTACATACGCGTTGTTTTCTCCCTGTCCCTCTCGTTTCACCCGTTCCCGCGTGCAAGTCATTCATCGCCGAAGAAGGCCATGGCCTCCTCATCCACGCCATCGACCCATTCCTCATCTTTCCTTGCTGCCTCCGCTACAGACATTTCGGAAACGATGGCCGTTGTCGTGTCTGCGGATAATGTCGGAGGCCGTGCAAAACAAACGGCGGCGTTTGGCGTCTCTGTCGCCTTTGATGTTTCCGCGTCAGTTCGCTTTATTTCTGTGGCGGTGATGTGCAGCGGTGCCGCATGCACGAAGACACCGGTGGCACCAAAGAAGATAATGTGCTCTGCTGCCTTGGCACTGAGTGGTGGCGACGAGGCCACCTGCTGATGATGCCGCCCCGCAGTGCTGCGGGTGCTCTTGAGGACGTCACGGTTAGGGCTGGTCGAGCGGGCAGCTTCGAAAGAGATGTGGAGAGACACCGGCGCCGTATGCCAGTATACACCTCTGCTCATCATGAGTCCTCCGCGAGTAGAACTCCGACTCGAGCAACTACAGCTTCGAATACCAACGGTGCGGTGGGAGAAAAATATCGAAAGGGAGTTGTGATGCGTAGGAATAATAATGGGCAAGCAGGAAAGGGAGATGAGAAGAGGATGGTGTGTGAGAGAGAGAGAGGGCTGTCACTGGGGAGTATACCCGTCATGGCTCAGTAGTGTGTGTGTGTGTATTCCGGGTAGGCTGCAGAGTGTGGACGAGTGTCGTTGAATGCCTCCTGAAGGGGGTACGCAGGCGCTTGAGCGGCGCAGCGACGAGAGCGCCTCGTCCCTTTTCTTTGCAGCCAATGCAATCTGCGCTGCTCATCACGCACAGGTCTTATGGTAAGAGTGCTGGTGGCGGATCATGAGACGCACAACAGTCGCCGTACTGCTCAGCTGAGCTATATCTGCGCTCTTCGAGTGGGGTTCGAGAATAAGGAGTACGAACCATTCACTGGAAGAAGGGGCGCTTCCATGTTTCTGTCTGTCTCTGATCGATCGCGGGCGTTTTTTTTTTTTCAAGTATAGCGCTCCTCTTTTTTTTTTTTTCACAATAAAGGCGTGTAGATAACGGCAGAAGCTGCGGCTCCTTTTCACGCACTACATACACACACAAAAAAAAAACGCATTCCTGTACACACCTAAAGCCAATCTACAACGTGTGGCACGCGCAAGAGCCAACTCATAACGTGGGGGAGAGAGGATACAGAGAGAGAGGGTACAGAGAGAGAGAGAGAGTTGCGCAGATGAAGATTCACCACTTCCTCCCATTCCAAAAAAGAAATAATAAGGCGCTAACACACCCACACGTCCACCCACACACGTACACACACACACAAACACACACACACCCGCACACGCACAGATGAATCCACCACGGCGGCACAACCCATACAGCGGCAGAGAGACCAAAATATGTCATTGCGTTCCTCTCCAGCGCTGGGTCGGCACAGTCATCTCAAGACATCATAGTTCGGCAACCCGCAAAGACACAAGAAGAGGTAACAGTAAGAGAGGGAGGAGGGGGGGCGGGCCGCAATGCATAAGTGTGAGTGGAAGGAGAGGAAGGTAAAGGAGCGAAGCAAAGAAAACGATGACAAGCGAAGAGTGCCGATACGGCGCAGCGGTGACGCGACTACACGCGCGCTCACCGAGACACCGGCGCTCCACAACACGAAAAAAGAAAAAACAGAGGAGAGGGCGGGAGCAAAGCGCCCCGTGCATGGCCCAACGTCATGCGAGGCGAAGAGGAAAATAAGACGAGAAACAAATGAGGCTTCGAATAAGCAACGAGAGGGCGGCGCTGGGCCCCGCTGCACAGCTCATAACAACCGCACCTCAATATACTCTACCAGCCTCTCCCTCACTTTTTCTTGTCACAGGGCTTCTACGAGTAACTTCTTGGGTGGTGCGCACGTCAGCTGTCCGGCCTCACTGCTTCGAAAAGAGAAGGAGTGAGGAGTGCGAGGGGAAGAAACGAGGAGGGACAGAGGATGACGTCGGGGGGAGGAAAACGAGAGAGAAGAAACACCAAGAGGAAATCGATACGGAAAAACGAACACAAGCAGCGAAGGGCATACAAGCAGGTATTCACGCAACACACACCGCCCCATACAACCACGTGGCCCCCAAAGGACGTCAATTCTACGTGAGGGAGAGGGGGAGGGGAGAGAGTCGAGGGAGAGGCCGCCACCTCTGACTTCAATGAGTTTGGCGAGTGAACGCGTACAAGCAAAAGACCAGAAAGACAAATAGCGCATCACAGGAAGCGGGGCGATATCGAAGCGCCCCTGCACACGCACTCAACCAAATACGAAAGCGGTGGATTTTGCACCTTCGGATTGTTCAGTGTAGTGTGGGGGGTAGCGAGGACGACGACTGAGCCAAGAGCGAGCGCTCAGACGAAAAGGGGGAGGGAGGTGGAGGGCGGTAAAGAAGCAAAAATGGGATACGCAGAGGGGAGAGCGAAAGGGCCAGCGGAGGAGTGAGGTGAGATGGGATGGGATGGGGGGGGGCGTTTCGCTACTTCGAGTAGGAGAAGGAAACAAAAGACAACAAAGAATGTGAATGATTGGTGAAGTGCGATTCTGCGCTTGCGCCTCTCTTTGTCTCCCTCGCTATGTGGGTGTGTGTGCCTCAGCGGCAGGCTGTGTCGGCAACACCCGTATATATGTGCACCACAAAGAAGCAAACGAAGAAGAGGAAAAAAAATAGAGCGTACTGAAATGTGTCCGTGGCGCAGCACGCACGACAACAACCGAAAGTCGGACGGCGGACGCAGGAGGGGGGAGGGAGGGGCGAGCAAACGTTAAGGTCAAAGTGACAAATGTGTGCGTGTGATGGTGAGACGTTGCCAGGTATTCCGGTAGCTCTGGGAGGGCACTAGCGGAGGGAGAAGAGTGGCAGAGAGGGATGTGGTGACTCACATCACCGTGCAGCACCGGGGCTTTTCTGTCGTCCTGTTGTCATTCTCCACCATACTTATAGGTGAGTTAGACTTCTGGGTGGGAGACGTTGCCTCAGCCTTGAATTCCTCATTACTCTTCGCTTCCTCCGCGAGAACAGCGGAGTCGGCCTCCGCTTGCATCGTCGGCTTAGAGACGCTACAAGCGAGCCCCTCGGCGTTGTCAGTTTTATCGACCGTGTCGGCCTCCGTCGCCCAGACAGTCGCAGGTGAGGACTCTGACAACGACTTGTGATGAGATCTCTTCTCGCCAGCGGACTGCAGAGTCAAGTCGTCGGCGTACGGCTCCTGCTCCGCATGCAGCTGCACCGGGGTAGCGGCATTCTCTTCAGTAGTCGACTTAGCGGCAGCCACGGACATATCGTTGCGAGTGGCACACGGCATATCATTTCTCTCCTGCAGCTGACGGACACCGTTGCTGCGGGACTCGCGAGAGAGGCTTCGCCTGCGACGCACGTACTTCGGCATCCGTACGAACACACGCGAATTCACCTCCTTCAGCGCCCCCTTCTGAGAGCGGTTGCCCGCCTGCAACGCTTCTCGTGAGCGGCTGCGCTCCCTCACTTCCTTGGGCATCTTCACGAACACCTGGCTCGATGGCACACGCACGGCGGCCCCTTTAGTCCCTGTCCTCTGCATCTGTGCCTCTGCGGTCTGCTCGAGCATGATGGTAAGGCTGTAGTGGTAGAAAGGTGTGGTAGGGAAAATGAGTTAGGAAAGGAGAAGGGCGAGTGGGTGGGTGGGGTGGGTGGGGGGACGACGAGGAGATCGATGACAGGTGCGGCGGATTCAAGTCTGTACACGATAAAGTGGCAGCGCCGACAACAGGTGATATTTAGGGGGTACTACTAATAGAAGGATACCGTAGAGAAGCCTGAAGGTCGAGGGATGGATGGCGTGGAGAGGCAGCGGGGGGAGGAAGACTGTTGCAGTGAGGAGAATCGCGTGGGGTGATGGTGAATTGTTGGGACGGGAATGCCACTGAGGAATACCCATGCAAATAAGTGAGAAGGGCTCAGCGTTAGTTAGCGACAAGGAAAACAACGAGAGAGAGAGGGAGGGAGAGGTGGTTGGAAAGCATGCAGAGATGGGGAGGAGCATACCAGTCTAGGCTGCAGGAAGCGAGAGTGAAGGGCCCACGATGCGCTGCCGGAGGGAGGGAGACAAGGAAAGTCGTAAACGTTTTCGACCACCGGGACGCACATGCCTCATGAAAATGCGCACCACACTACCGCCGCTATCCCGCCGCACATCGTGGATGCCTACCATGGCGCACCTCTTATTTGCCCTTTGTTGTGTTTTTTTTTTATTCGCACACTTTGAGTCTTGTGAGTGCCGGGGGTGCACCGCACTCGGGGAGAGCGGGAAGAGAACCGGTCGCCCGAGTGAGGAGAGGGGTGGGGCTGCAGAGGAAGAGCGAGAGAAAGAGAGAGAGGCAGCGCTAGCAGGATCGTCAATGCAACAAAGAGTTGGGGAGCGGAAAGGGATGAGCAGAGCCGCCAATAGAAATGGGAGAGCAGAAGCCACAGCGGCAGCAACACGACGCAGTCACTCCGCAGTGCACCACGTAGCCCTACCCCTACATGGTGAGTAGATGAGGCAACATGTACACACGCAGCCTGGAGGGAACGATGAAGAGGAGAGAGACGCGAATGCGTTGCCCATCGCGCGCAGAGGAGTTTGCAGCACAGATGGACAGACGAAATGGACGGTAGGACACCTGCTGCCACAGCGTGGCGGACGACGGCACTCAAGAGGAGTAGCGCGAAGGAATGGTGTGCATGCTGTGATACCCAGCACTGGCAGAACTTTCCACGACCGCAAGCAGGGCGACTATGCGAGCACATACACGCATACTTTCGTGTGAATCCAGCACGACACGGGAACAGAAGGGCGGAAAGGGAAGAAGAAGCTTCCCTCGCAGATTTGCAGGATCAGCAATTCTCTTCCCCGTCGTGACGCACTGTGTTGGCTCAGCCGTGAAAGTCTCACACTTCGTCAGGAGCGTCACCTCTGTGTATCTGCCGTCCATGTGGCCGCGATAGCCACCGGGGGCGGGTGGGGGGCCGTGATGGTGGGCATACTCAGGTGTTGGAAGAAGCGGCCACACCGCTCCACCCGCAAACGTGCACACGGTGTGGTCATCGAGGATCTTGCGCAGAGTCTAAATGTGGTCTGTTGCCTCGGGGGAGTTGAAAGCTGGCTCGCACCGCACCTGGGTGATCTTTACGGATGCCTCTGGGTACTCTTCGCGTGTCGCACGCAGCGCTTTGCGGTTGAAGTACTTTTTCACCGCAGCCTCCACCCGCTCCTTCACCGTCGTTTCGGTGACGCACACGCTGAAGTCGAGATTGCCCAGCGCAAGGAGCGTATTTCACGGCATTGCCGCCTTTGATCAGGTCCATCGACACGGTGCAGAAGGAGCGGATATGATGGGCGGTCTGCAGGCTGCTCTTAGGTGGTTTTGGCGATTTTCGCGGCCTAATCGACGACGTTGCAGCTCATGTTCATCAGAGACACTAGCGAGTGAATGGCCTTGCCGTGTACCATCACGTGCCACGCGCTGAGGCCCTTGCTGTCCCTCACCTGCTCTCCGTGTAAGCTGCTGTCACCGACGAAAGAGAAGTCCGCTTCGAAGCCCTAGGACTTGAGTTGCGCCGCGAGGACTGGAGCGCTAACGCAGCTGGACACCTCGCCGTACAATACGATGACGTGAATCGTCTTGCACTCCGATTTCGCCAGGTGGTGCGGTGCCAGAGCCATGCGCGCGATCAGGAATCCCCCCACGCCACCAATCCCACGACCGTGCCGCTTGTTGTCATTCTCCGCTACCACAAACAGGTCCGTGCCCCACTTAGGTTAGTCCACCGGCACCCCACGTCCGTGCAGCCCGACATCGCCAAATCGCCTCGGGTCGCGCTGCGTGATGCAAGAAGCGATACGAACAGGTTGGCGCGCGTCTTCCCTGGGGTGTCAATGTAGGTGGGCTCGATGCCGAGCGTCTTCAAGCGCGTCTTGAGGTGGCCAAGACGTAGAGTGTTAGAGTTGCGCTTGACGGTGTTGAATCTGACCAGCTTCATCCGTCCCACTGTGGAGTCGCTAGGGCAGGCCGTCGTGCTGCTGCTAGCAACGGAGGCCGAAGAGAGAATGAGGCTCGTGAAGCAACGAATCTCTTCCGATTATGAGGCATGTTCGTGTGCGTGTGTGCGTGTGGAGGAGGGGTGGGGGTGGGTAGTGAATTGCAGGACTAACTGCATGAGCCACTCTCGTGCAAACTCATCAAGAGAGAGAGAGGGTGAGAGAGTTTGAGAGGGTGAGAGGGTGAGGGAGTGTGAGAGACACACACGAGAGAAAAAACGCCTCGGAGGCAGCGATTGCGCGGGTGTAGCGGCATGAGAAATGAAGCCGCCGGTGCCAAGAGCGTGCCTTTGCCGGAATCGCCGAAGAAGGGCGTCAGAAGCGCACACAGGTCGCGCTGAGGAGGGACCTGAAGCTGGAGTGCCCACGGAACGCAGTACGGCAAAGAAATGGGGTAGGAAGCAGTTCTGCGCAGAACACACACGCCCACCCGTACCCCTGAATGCAAATCAACGCGTGTGTGTGTCTTGCTCAGAAGAAGCATCCCGATACCGTGTGAGATGCCTGCTGCGTCTGTTGCTTGTCGTTTGTTGTAGCATAGGCATCGAGGAGCGCCACGGGGTGCGGCAAGACGAGCCAAAGAAAAACAACGCTTCCCCGAGGAGACACTAATGGCCCTTTTCAACCTTGTCTTTCCCTACGCTTAACAGCCCAACGGTAGAGAGGGAGAGAGAGGGAGACGCGCGCACACATGCACAAGAAACGCGCGAAGCCCTACGCACATTCAACTAACCGAGGCTACACTCGACTTACAAAGCAAAGCAAACAACAAACCGAAGAGAAATATAAAAAGGGAGAAAACACAGAGGAGATGATAAGACGTTAGCGTGAGCGGGCGGGGTGTCGTTGCGACATGCCCACGCTAAAGGTGGAAATTATGCAATGCGCTATGTCGAGTCTATTCGGCACGTTTACGCATGAGCAAGTGCAGCGTAGCTCTCGTAGTGCATCGGAGACAGTGCGTCGCTCGAGCGCATATGCGTAGCTGCATGCGTGGGAGGATTTCGTCCGACTCTCATTAACAGCTTGGTTCTCCCATAAGGTCTGCTTCTACTCTCACAGCGCCGTCTTTGATTCCCATCTGCGGGAGCTGTGCGTGTGCGTGCGTGTGGCGTGATCATCTCCGTAGGGCCGCCTTCGTTTTCTTTTCCCTTTGCCGCTTTCGGTTTGCCTCTTTTCCTCGTTCGCTCAGGTGGGTGTTTGCCCCCTCCTTCGTTGCTCCGCTCACGTGGCTACACGGACGCACAGAGACACCCACGAAATACCCTCGATGTGATCAGCTTCGTCTTGCAGCTGCACACCAGAGAGAGAGAGAGAGAGAGAGGGAGGCGAAAGCCCACGCACGCCGGAGGAAAAGGGAAAGGAAAAAAGGAGCGCAGGGGGACACGAAGCAGCGCATACTTCAGAGGAGCCAGCGGCTGCAAGAGAAGGGGAACTATAGCAGAAGGCAAGAGAGCGAGAGGGGAGTCCTGCGGCGGCTTGGCTTCTTTTTCGCTACCTTTTGTCAAGCGCTTTGCCATGCCACTCGACGCTCTGCATATCGCTCTAACAGGTGAGGAGGTACCCCCTGCAGACGCGCGCACACAGACGTACACTGCCACATCGCACCCTCTCGTACGCCGCCCCATAGGGTAATGCTCAGGGAGAGCACCTCGGCGTACGCCGCACGTACGTCAGCACGTGGAGGTGAGTACCGAAGCAAATATGAGTGAGCGTGAGTCCATGCGACTGGGGTGGATGTGCGTTGGCTGAGCGCGTACTCCAGCAGTCACCCAAGGACAGCACGTCCTTCGCGGAGTGACACAACAAGCGAAAGAAAAAAGGGAAAAAAGCGAAGTGAATCGAGCGGTGAGGACGGATGGGTGGGCGGTCCTACGCAAACGTACGTGTGCTCTAGAGAGCGCGAAACAACAGGCGAGCAAGAGACCCATACATGAAGACAGTTACTGTCATCACCGCCAGAAGGCACATTAGCGCGCGGGTGCGCGTGCCTGTGGGGCAATGCAGGCCGCCCGCCGAACATGGTCACTTTAGTTCATGCTCTTCTTGATGTTGGCAGAGAGCCAGTCGAGACCCTCGTAGAGGCCCTGAGCGGTGGTGCCGCAGCAGCCCTGAATGTACCAGTTGCGCTGGCGCAGGGCGTGCAGGCCGAGCTTCTCCGTCACTTCCGTTGTGCTCATCGCGTTCGGCAGATCCTGCTTGTTCGCAAATACAAGCAGCGTCGCGTTGCGGAGCTCGTCCTCGACAAGCATCCTCCCAAGCTCCGCTTTGGCATCGCGCATACGGTCGCGGTCGTTGCTATCGACCACGAAGATGATGCCGTTCGTGTTCTGATAATAGTGGCGCCACAGCGGGCGAAGCTTGTCCTGGCCCCCGACATCCCACATGGTGAACTTCAGGTTCTTGTACTCGAGCGTCTCGACGTTGAACCCGATGGTCGGAATGGTTGTCACGACCTCGCCCAGCTTGAGCTTGTACAGGATGGTGGTCTTGCCAGCCGCATCGAGACCGACCATGAGGATGCGCACCTCCTTCTTCCCCAGCAGCGACGACAGCCAGCCTCCCATTTTAGTGAGTGATGCGATATGTTGAGGGGGTACAAGAGGGAAGGAAACGCTTCCTGAGGCGTGGGTTTGCACAGAAGAGAGGGAGACGGGGAGAAGTTTCGCTTAAGGAGGCCTCGAGTCGGACGGAGATGGAGACACCGAATGAGAAGGGGCAAACCTACACGTCGCTCTGGGTGTATGTCAGCGAGCGAAGGCAGAGTAGCGCTGCCCAGCTAGCGAGGAGAAAATGACCAGAGAAATAAAAGAGAAGGCGAGAGAGTGAGCGAGATGCGACACGTACAGTGGTGGTGGGGGGATGGGAGGAGAGGGGGGCGCAAAGGGGGAGAGTGTATGGGCCGGTAAAGGGAGATGAAGGGCAGCGGCTCGTTTTTTTTCTGTTGGAGTGTGTGTGTGTGTGTGCGCTCGTGTGTTGCAGCGCAGCAGAGCGGGAGAGATGAGCACGAGGCGGCAGAGGAGGACTAATTCGTGAGATCGTTCGCGCAGCATGGACATCAACGCAGTTGTTCTGCACCTGCTGCCTGATGGAAGCGCCCGTGTGCGATATCGGTGAAGGCACGCAGGCACAGCTGCGCAAGAGGACACGCGTGTGAAGACGAAAAAGGGAGGGCGGCCGGGCGAGAGAGCGTGTGTGCATAGGAGAGTGGGTACCACTTACTGTGACGCGTCAACGACAGCACACCAAGGTCTCCTGCTCTGCGAGGCACGTCCACTCGAGGCCGATCTTGGTTCATTGACTCTCTGACGACAGTAACGCAATGGAGAAATCGCATGTCTTCACTCTTCTTAGGTCAACGACATGCGAGGGGAGACGAGGGGAGGGAGACCAGCAGCCCGGAGGTACTGCCTCCCCAACAGAGCAGAATGGCAATCACAAAAGGAGGAGGGGTTCACAGAAAACAAAGGAATACAAGCAGCGAGAGAGGGAGGAAGATGGCAGTGTAGAGGAGGGGCGTGTGCAGCGAGGATGAAACCGAATGTGCCATGAAAGGGTTGTTGTCGCCGCCAACACACCCCGCGACGCACATCACACAAGGGTGCAGTCCCGGGATCCACACGCTCACACAGATGGAGTGCTCAAAATGGAAGGGACAACGGGTGAAGAAGCAGAGGTGAATGAGCGAGCGGGGAGTAAGGGAAGGATAAGAAAGGTACAAGTCAGGCACATATGAGCGAAGACGCGATGCAGCAGGCAAAGGGGAGGGAGGGGGTGGCGCACCTGCAGCATATGAGCAGAGCTCTCGCTGTGACCACCGCAGAGAGATGTAGAGGAGAGCGAGAACGCCTGCAACACGAGTGAAACAACAACAGCAACAGCAAAAAATAAATGGGGCCTACCGCACGGTCTTTTCTTCCGATACAGCACAACACACGCTCGTGCTCACAGGGGCAATGGAGGAGATGCCGCCAAGAGAGGGGAAGGCGGTAGCGTCTCTTTTCCCCCTCGTGCGTTGTACAGTGATGCGCACAGTGACGGAGAAAGCGGAGGAGGACGGGCAAAGACGTAACGAAGAAAAACACAGAGAGTGTGTGTGTATGTGAAATCGCTTTGGCGACCAAAGGAGGGACATGACGCCAGCGTGGTCGCCTCTGAGGGAGTTGGTCTCTATGAATACGTGCCGCCACACGCATACACCGATGCAGACAAAGGAGACAAAAC
Source organism: Leishmania panamensis (assembly GCF_000755165.1). Lineage (NCBI taxonomy): Eukaryota > Euglenozoa > Kinetoplastea > Trypanosomatida > Trypanosomatidae > Leishmania > Leishmania panamensis. The sequence continues at coordinate 1,215,681 of NC_025878.1, forward strand.
AGACAGGTGGGCTACACCGCACTCAGAGCCTCACATCGAGGGGGTTAGAGTGAGGGAGAATGGGACACTTACCCGGAGCACACCAACACCGACCCGCAGCGCCACACACTCCCGGCTGAGAAAGGGAAAGCAGTGGAAGAGACGGCCAAATCACAAACAAGCAACCGAAGTACCGCAGACGAGAGAGCAGGACGAAACACCGCAGCGCACGTGCATGGCAGCGGATCAGCTGGAGGAGAGATACATCAAGGGTAGGGGGGGGGGAGAAGTGAAAGGGACAAAGGCCAACACAGGCGCTACAGGGGTGCGATAAGAGCCCCAATGGGGAGGAGGAAACGTCCACGGCGTCCCCAATACGCCGGGAAATCCACCGTGACGGCGGCGGCGAGTGAGCGAAGAGGGAAAGGGGGATAGGGAGGGGGGTGGAGAAAGAGACATCTACGGAATACCGTTGGGCATGCCCGTGCTCCAAGTCACGGCGGCAAAGCCGTCCAACGAAGGAGAACAAGTCAAAGAATAGCAGCACCGTCTGTAAATTCTCCCCCTTTCCACGCTAACGATGAAGTCCCGCATACAGGGCTGCCTCATCGAGTTGTTCTTCTGCCTCCTCCAGCATTCAGTACTGCAAGTCCTCCACGAATGCCGGGGATTCCTCCGTCAAACTCGTTACGTATGATTGCTGCAGAATCGAGGCGGAGTGGAGAAGTGCCGGCACCTCTTCACCGGCGTCTGTTACCTCAATGTGTGCATCGTTGTGCACCCCAACAGCCTTGCTGGCCATCGCCGCAGGTATGAAGCGGATTGCGCTACTGCGGCGCCGCATCAGCTCACCACACTCGGTCGAACAATCGAGATTGGCGCACTCGTCCACGTGCGATGTGAACCGCTTTGGAGTCCCCTCCTGCGACCGCTGGGCCCGCGCGTTCATGTAAGAGCCTTCCACTTGTGCGATTGACTTGCGGTACTCCTTGATGGCTCGCTTTTCATCAGAGCTGAGCGGCACGTATTCCTTGTTTTTCCACTGGAGGAACGACGCCGCCGCACGTCGAGCCCGCTCTTGCGGGTCCGACTCATCTGACGGTGCATCACTATCCAAACTGTCTGGGGACGCTAGACCGCCAACTGAGTCCCACAACCCGGCTGCCGAGGACCCTAACTCGTCGAACGAGAGGCGCTCGTTCTCCTCGCCCGCACCATCATAGGAGATGCTCTTGCTACCTGGGGAGCCGGAGCTGTGACTGGAGATCGACTCGTCTTGAATCGGACGACGCGGGGAAGAGCTGCGCTGCCCTGGAAACCACGCCGCGAGGAACCCACAGCAACCACAACCCTCCCCATCCTCGGTATTGCTGGGGTAGCCCATCAAGCACCGCACCCTAGACTAAAAAGAGTATTGGCTGTGTTGGTGCCTTGCCAGAATGCAATCATGCAGGGCAGGCGCTGAGGATGGTGGGGCACGCAACCCAGAGAAAAACAGAAGAAAACCAGCCGAGCAAAGTTGAGGGGTTCCGTCCGGCGGACGTTCATCGGCTAATAGACGCCCACTGCCCAGTTGGTGAAAACTCAGAGCGTGAAGGCATGGCAAGGTGAAGGCAAAGAAAAAGAGCAGTTCTGTGGAGGGCACACGCACACCGTCAGCACACACCAGAGATGTGCGTCTCTGCGTAGTGCCTGTGGCGTGGGGGAGACCGCTGCCGTTTTGCCCATTTCCTCTTTGTCAATACGGTGAATGGATGGGCCACATATCTGCGCGCCCCAGTGAGCACTCCCCTCAAGGAGAACCGTCTCTCTCCCTCTCTCCCCCTCCCCCCAACACCGTGGCACCACACCGTACCCCGCGAAGGATGATAGAAAGAGAGAAGAGGGCGAACCCTTTTCCCTTTCTGAGCGTCTTCACCCTCTGCCCTAGTAATGGAAGTTACTTCCACTCCCTCCCGGTCTGCTAGAGGCCTCATCGCCTGGTTCGAAGTAGCCGTAGAGACGCGCAGAGGCAATACGCCGGTTCCATCATCTGAGCAGGTGTGCTAATCTCCAAACCCAACTCAAGCTCTACCCCCTACTCCACAGGCTGCCTCACAGCCGCGCCCATCGTGCCAGTCGCCACCTGCTGCCCCCCCCTTAGGGTGGTTCCCGCTCATCAGAAGCAGTCATTGAGGACCGCGTGGGATACGTTTGAGTCACGCCGGCACTTTGCCCATCCTATAAAGGGCGCAAGAGTGTTCACTATCGCAGGTCGCTCCGACACCATGCCATGCAGGACCTGACCGCCAACATCAGCAGCAATACATCGCGCTGACCTCACCCACATCGTGGGTGCTTGACCCTATCCCTACGAGAAGTGGTTCAGCATTGGCAGGGATAGAGGGCTGGTGGGCTTCGCCCCACAGAATGTGTTCTGGATCCTGGATGCCACGCGCTGAGGTTTCCCTCACCGTCAGGGACGCGGAGACGAGAGAAAACCCACGGAAAAATGGTGATTTGCGGTCATGAGCGGGAAAATATGAGCGTAGCAGAGAAGCGGGCGTGGCGGGGCAACGCGCAAACCTCCACAAAGTCGCGCATCATGTGAGGGCGAGAGAGGGGGGGGGGGGAACACCCACACCCACGCGGGTCGGAGAAGATCCACAGTCATGATGTACGACTGCACACTCCCCTAGTGGAGGTGTGCTTGTGGTCACGTAGACCGCCCCTTGACGCGCTGAAAGAGAAGGCACGGGCCCACACCCATACGCCCACACCCATACGCCCACAGACATGCGTCAGAGCTGGAGGCGCAGATGAGTACATTCATTAGCAGTATGCAAGCCTACCGCCGGCAGCGGCACGGCACAGCCCTCGCACATTCTGGACGACTCTCCGTGGAGTTACATACACACGCAGCAGGACTTTGTCTTGCTCTTTCTGGCCGGCGCCTTCTTCGACTCGTCGCGCTTAGTCGGCGCCTTGTCGCCATACTCCGGCTTCGAGATGACGCCCTCACTGCGTCCGGGCACCTTCACCAGAAAGGTTCCGGCGTTGACCACGTCGTACACGTAGCCCTTCGACTTGATGTACTCCAGCGTGGCGGCCTTCAGCTTCTGCGCGCCTGGTGCGGAGTGGTGGCCGGCGCCAGGCACTACCTCGAACTCCGTCATCGTCCCCTCCGGCTGTTCCTCCAGCCTGGCCATGCGCACCTTCAGCATCTCCATCGCTTCCTCCACACGTAGGCCGTGCATGTCAAAGTAGTTCTGACCCTTGCCCTTGGCCTCGTTGTTGTACCAGGCAATCGCCACGGCTGCCTCGCGATGACGGGCTTGCATGTTCATGCCAGCCTCTTTGCCCTTCGCAACCAGCTTGTTCGCGCCCTCGTGGTCACCTGCCTCTCGCCTCTTGGTCGCCTCCTCGAAGAGTTTCGAGCGCAAACACCCGAGGTCGTTTGCTTCCTTGCGCAGGCGCATGCCCTTCGGGCCCTCGTAGTCGGGCTTCTCCTGTCGAGCGACAATCTTCTTGACCTCCGCCTTCGCCGCGGCCACCTTGGCGTCGTCGTCAGCGGTAATCCTCACCTGCGGGCCAGTTTCGAGGATATCCAGCTTCGCTCCGGTGCGCTCCTGGATGTCTTTGAGCGTTGAGGCACCCTTGCCCAGTACATGGCCCACCTGGATGTGGGTTATGCGAATGCAGATCTCAGGCATGTTCGTCGTTTGGGGGCGAGTGGGTGGGTTAGGAGGAGGCACTCTGTGCAACAGAGCGACGGGGTGGCGAAGAAAAGCGAGGCAGTGGTGAATGGCCGCCGGGAAAGGCGTTGGTGTGGGCGTTTTTCCTTTTCGCGTAGTAGTCCTACCAGAGATGACGTGGTAGCATAGGAGAGCGGCAGGTTATGCGTTCATCCGCTTCGGGATACACAGACACCTGCATGCATCCAGCCTGAAGGCGTTGCTCTGGTTATGGTGAGAAGAATCCCACGGTGAGAGAGGCGCGATAGGAAACCACGAAAGGGAGATGGAAGGCGGACACATGTACAAGAGACTTATCGAACGTGATCTGACCAGCGGATGCACCTTTGGAGGAGAAGGCGCCCACAGCGGGTGCGCCACAGCACACACACACACACACGCACACGTACTTCACAGTAGCGGCTTACATTTGACTACAGGGAGTACGACAGATCACGTGCTCTCGCGTTCACTTCTCTACAGCCGCGAGCACCGATACACCCAACTAGTGCGCACGGATTGGGAAATTTTGCAAACGGCTGCAGCATCCGGGGCGTGCCGTGGGACTCAAGCGCGGTTGATTTTGGTGGAATTGACGCCTGCGAGGCAATGTGAGGCTTTTCTGTTGCGTGTATTTGCTGGCATGGGCATCGTGGGGGTGGGGGGGAGGGAGGGAAGGGGGAAAGGCGGACCCAACCCGCACAGAGACGCACAGCGATATGAAAAGGTAGCAGGCATAAATGGAAAGATCGGCACCACTCCAGGAAAGAGCTTTGGCAAGGACGCTTCATGCATTTCTACGGGTGTTTCATGCATCACCGTCCTCCTCCACACCTCTCACCGCATTGTGTGCCACCGAGGAGCATCGGCATCGCTCGCTACCAAAGGTTGAGTTACTAGTAGTACCCGTAGAACTGCCTGTTCTTTCCACCACCATACACCTCCCCTTCCTCACCTGCTTCAGGGGTGCTGGCGTACGTGGAGCTCTCCCCGTCCCACGCTGAAGTCGGGCCGCCAGCGTGTGGTAGTCCGTCGTCCCCGCGGTAGGGGTTACTCTCGCCGTACTCCACAAGCAGCACGAGCACCTTTTTTCTGCGGTTATACACAAAGTAGTGGCGGGCGTAGACGGCGGTGTCAGCGAGCGGGTCGCAGGAGGGGCAGCAAAACTCGTAGTACTCGCACCCACCCTCCGCGTTCTCCACGACCTCCTCCATCGTCGGCCAGAAGCGCTGAACTGCCGGGCGGCACTGCTCCGGTAACGACTGCAGTGTGTTCGACACCTCCGTGCGGAACTGCGGCTCCGTGTAACGCACAAAGTCGTTCTCCCGCAGCACCGAAAAGTCATAGCCGTCGCTCTCGTACACCGTGTTGAGAGCTGCCACAAAGTACACCAGTCGATCGTCAATCTCGTCGGGGTTCACGAGGCTGTAGTTCGCGGCCAGGTCGGCGCTTCCGCCCAGGACAAGCGGTGGCAGCGCTGCCTGCGGGGGGAAGTCGGCGTAAGCGCCAATGGCGGGTGAAGGACTAATGGGTGGCGTGAGCTGCACGTTGTTTTGATAGGAGGCGATGTTATTCGCGATCTGCCGCTCCTCTTTTGTGTGTCGACACGTGTAGGCCTCTAAGCGCATTGTAATGCAGCACCCCTGCGCCTCCACACCCTGCAAGAGGGAGTTGAGCGCGCTGAAGCTGTCCAGCGGGATAAACTTCATTATGCATCCGTGGTGAGAGGCGTGGCGGCAACCCTGGCTGGCGGTCTAATGAAAGAGAACGAAAGCGAAAGAGAGAGAGGGAAACAGCAGATACAAGTACAGTCCCGAGACGATCAAACACCCAGCCGCGAGACACGCGAAGGGCACACGAGTGACTGTTCGACGTCAACAGGAAATCAGCAGGTAGCAGAGGTGTGTGTGTATATAATCAGCTGCACTGCGGCAACACCGAGGCGAGAGGGGAGGGGAGGGGAGAAGCCTTGACGGAAAGAGAGGAGGTCCACTTAAAGGAAAGGAAAAGACAAGCACGCAAGCAGTCAACGAATTCCAGGCAAATAAGTGAAAAAGCGCCTTCGTTCTGTCCGGGTGATGACTCGCCAAGAAAATGGAGGAAACGAGGAAGGGAGCATGAAGAGAGACAGGGTATGGAAAACAATGGACCAGTCGTCCCTTGTTGAGGGTGCGTGGTGGTAGCTGATCTCACGTTCACGTACGTGCAGTGGCCCTCTCTCTGTCCACGCAGAGGAGCAGGCAAAAGGCGAGAGGTGGAGGGAAGCTGACGTGGTGTGGACGGGGGGAAGGTGGGCGTATATGAAAGAGTTGGATCAGGCACTTGCTTGATCGGTGCGAACATTGGCAATGGGTAAGGGGGAGAGGTGTGTGTGGTGCGAGAAGGAAGCCGCAAAAGCGATGGGCAGGAGAAGCGACCCGTAAGGGCCGGCCATTGGTGCACGCAAACCCAATGCGAAAGGGTCGCTGTTAGTGGTGGTTAGCAGGACAACGTGCAGCTAACCCGATCGTAGTTTGCAGCCCCCCCCTACTAACGTGTAATGGTGGCCTTTTTGTTCGATCCATCATGAAGGATGCCTCGAGCCAAGAGGGTGGGGCGTACGACATGCGCACCCCACTCTGTCCTTGGGCTTCTCTGTCGCATGCTGAGTTGTCCACACGAGTGTTACGTCTTGTTTTGTTGTTTGTTTTCCTCTTCTTCTTTCCACTGCGCACAAAATGCGTACGTGCGTGTGTGCATGAAGACGAGAGAGGCGACAGAAATTGAGAGCGAAACGGAGAAATACGCCATGCCGGTAGCAACAATGAAGAAGCAGACGCCGACACGCCGAGGCGCACACGAGCAGCACACAGACATGCCAGCCACTCCTCTCTCTCACTTTACCTTCCTTCTTCCACTCCTCTCCATTGCCCTCACGTTCCACTACCCGTCTTCTCCAATCCGGACGATAACTCGAAGAGGATCTGGCGGGGCGACATCGAGGGTGTTAAGAGGTCGGGGCAGAGGGTAGGAGGTGCGGTATTCCAGTGGAGTTGTTGTCTTCCCAGGACGAAGCATACATAAGCTGACATACAAACACCCACACACACACACACCCGCATCCCACACGTGTAATAACAACGCATCCCCTACCTACTCTGCGGTGGGGAAAAGAGAAGCAAACGAGAGAGACCGGGGGTTCGTGTCGAGCAGGTACGCCTCGTCTGCGAGGTGTGAATCGCGTTGTGTGCGCCTGCGCACCCCAAACTCAGACGCCTTCTATAAGCAACAATGACTAAGCCGCATAATGGTACTCGGTAAGCCGAGCGGAGCGACATGATGAGGATCCGCGAAGGCAAAGCGAGGGAGAGAGACACCCACCCACCCATTCGCACGCACACCCACACACAAACAGCCATTGCGGAAAGAGGGAAAAGAGGTAAAAGGAGAACAGTGCACCACTTCTTCACCTCGAGAGAGGGGAGGGGGAGGGGCGGCATTAGCATGTGTAACACGACCGCAGCACCAGCTGCCACTCCTAAACACTGGCGTCCCGACACACCTCCCCCCGTCCTCATCACATCCTCATCCACCGAAAGAAAGGCACACGCCAGCAACAAACAGCCAACAGACCCACTCAGGAATAGTGATGACACTTCTATTAGTGCCACCCATCAGGGACGGGTGCAAAGACGACTATCCCCCCGTTCCCCCCCGGGGGTGTGACGGTCCGTCTACTTCTTTCGCTTTTGCTTGCCACCGGCGGCTGACTTCAACGATAGCGACAACTTCTTGGCCGCCCTCTTTGCTGCACCGCCAGAACTGAACGGCGGGCTGACCATTCGTTTGATCTTCTTGAGGGCGAGGTGGTCAAGGTTGGGTAGTGGGATGGAGTGCGAGACACCACTGCGGCGGGCTGCCCTACTCCCTACCTTCTTGCTATCGCTTCTGCCACTGCCACCAGTGCTCGTTCCGCTACTGCTCTTTACCCTGTGGACTGGTTTGGCGGTTAGCTGCTTCTTGGCGGAGGTCTGAGATGCCTTCCGCCCCTTCGGTACCTCCGCAGTGGCAGTGGAGGCTTTAGCGTGCGCCTTCTTCGCTGCATTCTTGACCCGGCGCGACGCTTTCTGTCTTCCCTTGAGCCCCGTCGAGACGTGCCGTGCCCCACGCCTCCCGTCCTTGGCAGCGTTCTCCACCTCCTCGCCCTCGTCCTCCTCTTCCGTACTGGCGTCCACCTCCTCTGCCTCTGCCTCTGCTCTGGCAGGCCTCTCCTGCGTCGCGGCGCTGTGTTGAGGCTGCACCTGCTGGTGCGACTTACGACTTCGTGTGGTGCCGACGTCGCCGCCACCTGGAGAGGCCCGGGGTAGGCCGGCATGGCGGTAGTTGGGCACACCGCCGCGCGCTGCGTGAAAGCGGTTCTGTGCGTGCGTAGAGGGCCGTTCTGGCACCTTCCCTTCTCGTGCCATGTCCATCGTGCACTCCTTGATGGTGTCGAGGAACGCCTCGAAGCGGGAGCAGCCGCGAGTGAGAAGATACTTGAGCTCTTCTCGCACGGCAGCGTTGTAGTGTGCCGCCTCCTCGTAGAACCGCTTGCGGCCCACTGGCATGGACTTGTAGTTCTTGTGCAACGCCAGCACGTACATCTTGTCCTGGCCCTCTGGTATGGGGTGAGTGGGGCTCTGTTGCTGGCGCACGATCTGTTGCTCCTTGATGTACACGTCTACCCCGGTAGCAGGCAGTGCTGGTTGCACCTCTGTCGGCAGCAGTGTCCATGGATTTTCCATCACCTCAAACAACTCCTTGATGCGCTGTGTCTGGCGCGTCTGGATGGCCTGACGCCGAGTTGTGACAGAGGTGTGGCGGCGCTGCAGTGCGGCGATCTCGGCGTCGATGTGGTGCAAGAGGAAGCGGTAGGCATCGGAGGACTTGGCCGTCGTGGTCGTGTCCTCAGCGGACTCTCCTGTTTCACCGCTGGTGCCACGGGCATCGTCATTGTCATGTGTAGGACTCACAGCAGCAGTGACATGCTCAGGGTCTTCGTGATGCGGCACGCCCTTGGCGTGATCCCTGAATTGAGCCTCACGAGGGGAGCTGGACAGTGGTGCATGTGCAGCGGGTGTGTGCGCATGCCGAAAGGCAGAGGGAGGCTCCGCAGATGGGCTGTGATGCCGCCGGGCAGCCGTGATGACGCGCCGTGAAGGACTCACTGGGCTCTCTTCCCACCTTGGTCTATCGCGGTGCTCTACAGTACTGTTGCCGACACCAGCAACGTCCGCACCAGATGACCAGCTGTAGGTGTTGGCAGCGCGTGATCGCCGCTCTGGCGGGTGAACACCACGTCGCAGCGCGACTGGAGAGGGGAGGCCAAAAGACTCGACCGGGGTGTCGTCCATCATGTCCAGCGACTCCGCCTCGTCGACATCGTCCATGTCACCAGCGCGGTACAGCGATGATGAGGCTGCACCTGCACTCATGTGAGACGAACTGTGGACTGCCGATGGCCCTCGCACCGCGCTTTGGGCAACTCTCTCCATGATGGGGCGCACGTGTTTGCGCTCCAGCCACTTGACAAGGGTGGGGCGCAGCATTGTTCCACCGTGAGGAATGGGGGGGGGGGGAGGGAGAAGAGAGGCTACCTGTGCGCTGCCGCTAAATATTTTCACCTATGCTAGTCTTCGAGCTACAAAACGCGAAGCAGAGCAAACCAGCTAACGTCGCTCTCTTGTGTAACGCGATGGGGCGCGGACGTCTGCACCGCACGTCGGATGAAGACGGTGAGTCTCGTTGGCGCCGTGGTCGAACGTGACGAGCCTAATGAGAGCCGAGGGGAGAGGGAAGGGCAATGTGCCGCTGCAGCATGGGCAAACACACTGTCGACCGCAATCAAATCTACCTCCCCTTCTCTCTTCTATGACTGTGTGTATAGGTGTGCGGCTCTATGGCGGATAAGGGTGCACCTTTTCTGTCTGCTAAAGGAGGTCACCGCACCGCAAGGGAGGTGGGGGTAGAGAGAGAGCTGACAAGTGGTGGTGATGTTTGTCCTCCCTTCTTGCCTGCACCTTTACGTGGTGTGGTGATGTTATACGGCTGTATGTGCATAAAAAGTGTGCCGCGTCTCTTGTGGGTGGTTCCGTGTTCTGGCAAGGGCCCTTGCACCCTTCAGCAGCGTCTACACCTGCGCCCTCACCTGTCAGAGAGATACAATGCCGATCGGGTCGGCAGCGAAAGGGAAGAGTTGGCGAGTTGGGTGGTGAGGCAGTGAGTTCACGGGCGGGAGACGGAGGGAAGAAAGTCCCCGGTCTCTGCCACCGCGCAGCGAAATTTGGATGCACCTCCCCGGCTCTCTTGTACCGAAGACTGTTGCGTGCGTCACAGCGCGCGCGCATCCTTAGCGTGGTAAGGCGCCCGTGAGCCAGAGTCGATGTGCCCGGTGTGTGCGTCCGTGGGTGCATGTCTTTAACGAAGAAGTTTGGTGGCCACCTCCAAAGCGCATGCATACAAGCGAAAATCAGCAGCAAAAAAAACGACAAGCGTTGCTCCATCGACAGGCGCTCATAGCCGGAGGGTCGAAGGTCACAAGTGTAGAAGAGAGCGCACGTACATGCCATAGCCACACACCCACACCCACACACACCCACACGAGATTTATAGGCTTTTGTTATCGGACCTTCACGGCGAGGCGAGCGCGCTGTACCCGTCGTTGATGCCAGAGGCCCGCTTGGACTCCTCCGTGCCAGGAACGAGCACGCGCGTCACGTCCACCTCGTCGCGCACCAGCTGCGTGTGTCGCTGCACGCGATTCAGCTGCTTCTCCATTTTCATGAGTCGGTGGGCCAGGTAGAAGGCAACTGTCAACATGCAGCTGGCCACCACCCATGCCCCGACACCAAAGAAGGCGACGGCGGACATGACAAAGAAGACGTCTAGGCGGAGCCACATCATCGAGATCCACTCCGCTTTGGTGGCTTCGAACACCTGCGTCAGCTCATAGGAGCGCACCACGTAGAAAGCGGTAGCGGCCATGCCGGGGACAGCGGCGAGATAGGAAAGGGATGAGTGCACCCCAAACTGTGTCCACCCAAAGAGAGAGGGCATGAGAACCAGAAGGACAGTCAGCACCGGCGCAACAACGCTACACACCACTACCATGGTGTGCATCACCTTCTTACCTGCAGGGTCGCCCAAGTCGGGGCTGTCGGCCGGCTGCCCGCTCACACCGTTTTCACCAACTGCTACATACTCCCGCGAGTTGGCGGGCGCCGCCACGCCGGTGAAGCGCTCTCGCTCGTGGTGGTAGAGGTCAATGGCAGTGGAGGTGAGGGAGTCGAGCACGGCTATCGTGTCGAGGTCTGGGGACGTGGATGGTGCGCAGTCGTCGAGCTCCGGGTGCGCATTCTTCTGCTCGTTCAGCTTCTTAGCGTAGAAGAAATCCGCCACGAAGAAGACGATGAGGCTCACGAAGCACAACGCGCCGGGGAGGCTGTCAGACATGACGGCTGTGAAATGTGACGATTGTGCGAGGGGCTCCCTTGAGCGGTGTTCTACTGGATGATGGAGGCCGTGGCGCACTAGCGCATGGGACCGTTGCCGCTTCTGGTGTGCGACGAAAATGTGAGAGGGGAGCGACGCGTCTCTAAACGAAGACTCGATCGAATCTGCCGAGTGTGGCGGGTGTGCGCGGCGTGTGCGGGTAACAGCGGGAGGGAGGGAGGGAGGGAGGGAGGGAGGGAGGCCAGTGCAACGTAAAGGGACAAAACATCGGATAAGAGAGGGAGAGAGCGAGCATTCATAGCCAAGAGTGACGAGAAGGAAGGGGAAGGGGGGGGGGAACGCCCATGCGCAGCATGTATCGACAGCGGCGCACCGCCAAGTGCCAACAGCGACTCATTCACTTCAGCACGTGGGCGTGCGCTGCCCGTGCATACGTGACTGTTTTTTTTCGATACGCTGAACTGCGCCATGCACCATCTCACCATCGAGCCAAACAATTTCCGTGAGCAACAGACTTGAGCACCGCAGCAGCGGACGGAGAGTCGTACCGTAGTGATTCTTGCGCTCCTATGCGCACACCAGCACCCTATGAGAAGAGCAAAGAAGGCACGCCTATGTCGTGTGACGCACGTTTCGGGCATGGAATGAGCTACTCCGCCTCAGTTTTCACATCAGCTCCACCTCGGCCCCTAGCTTCACCATACCGTCCTTGAGCTTCTCTGCGTCGGCCTTCTGCACCTGGCAGGCGATCACACCTGGAGATTTCTCGATCGCCGCCTTCGCTTCCGGAATGGAGAGCCCACATACAGAGCGCAACTCCTTGATCAGCTTGATCTTGTTCTCAGCCGGGAACTTCTTGAGGGTGACGTCAAAAGCCATTTTTTCAGGAGCCTTCTTGGCCATTGAAGCGACACTCTCTGCAGCCACAGCGTCGCTGGCAGCAGCACAAGGAGCCACGGCAGCCGCTGGTGCAGGCGTGGCGGCGGCGCCATCACCACTGCCCATAGCTTGCAACAAGCGCTCCTCGTAGTTCATCTCGGTGGGTTGGGTCCCACCGCCACTGGCGCGCAACATCTCTGCGATTGTCTTCTTGTGAAAGTCTGCCATGGTGGCCATATCCATGCCCACGTAGGCCTCGGCCAGTGCCTCTAGCACGTCTTCGCTGCACTGCACACCCAGCGGCACCATGCCACGCGGAATGCGGCTACTCGCCACCCCGTTGATGATGGTTCGGTGCGAGCTGAAGAGGGCGGCGGCGCCCACCGACAGTCGTGTTACTACACGAGCAAGGACTCGCTGTCGCATGCCTGCGTGAAAACGACTATGATGGGTGCGGTGCTTGATGCGTCGACTGTGTGTTAGTCTTTAACACATAAAGAGAGGGGGCAGGGGGACATGGAGGTGGGGTGGTGGTGGGGAGTAAACAAACGAGTCTACAGCGGGCGTGTGCACTCATTCACAGCGTACATATGGGGACTCTGTAACACAAGACGAAGGGGCACTGAGCGAGTACACCTGCGGCAGTGAAGGCTCGTCTGGTGCGTGGGTGCAACACTGCAAGGAGGAGAGCGTAAGGGGAGGGGGGGTGCCTTCAACACGCGCATGGCAACGCTCGGGCACACCGACGCACGTCCAGAAGACTGCACGACATCCCCCTGTGTGTTTTTTTTTCTCTCTTACTACGTAACAAGGCAAGATGTAAACCCAGCGAGAACTTGGAAGAGGCGGGCAAAAGGAGCGCAGGTGGTCAAGTCTGGTTTGGCGAATGGCGGGGATGAACAGAAGAGAACAAATCGAGGTGAAGAAGGGGGGAGGGGGAGGCGAAGCGGGAGATGTGCAGACCCGTGTGCGGGTACCCAAGCTGAAAGAGACTCAATGACAACACAGACATACACGCCTCCTTTGTCTTCCTCTGATGCTGTTCCGTTCGTCTTCTGCGATAAAGCCATGTGTCTGTAGGCGCACCCATACCGACATACGGCGAACGTCTATGATGCCGGTGTTGCGTCGGCGACGGGCGGCATCAGCGGCGAACACGAGTTTCCGCCGCCAGGGAGAGCGGCGCTCTTTGCCTTGTGAGTAGAGCGGCGGCTCGTTCGAAAGAGGTAGGGGTCCTGACTCAGCTGAAACACGTCGCATCGCTCGTGCTCGTTGAAGGCGAGGCAGGCACGGATGACGTCCTTCGCCTCCTCGCTCACTTTGGGCGCATCTGGAAAGTGGAGCGTACGCGCTGATTGAATGATGAGCTTCTCCTGCCATATGCGGCGCTGCGACTCGCCCTCGGCAAACGGTCGCCTGCCGAAGAGCATTTGGTAGAAAATAACACCGGCGGACCAGATGTCCACTTTGTTGCTGATGCGCGGCGTCGAAGCGGTTTCGAAGCACTCGGGCGGCAGGTACCAGTAGGTGCCGGTGCCCTGCGAGGTGAGCTCGATGGACGGGTTGTCACTAGGGCCTTCGCGTGTGGCGCCGATGATCTTGGAGAGCCCAAAGTCGGTAATCTTGATGTCGAGGATGGTCGGGTCGTCGCGGTGCAGCAGTATGTTGGCCGGCTTAAGGTCGTAGTGGATGATAGGGCTCTCCAGGGAGGCGAGGTAGCGCAGTACGTCCACGACTTGGAGAAAGATGAGTCGCGCGTCGGCCTCCTTGAAGGTGCGGTAGCGCTTCAGGTAGGTGTCGAGGTCCATGCCGTTGCTGTACTCCATCACAGAAATGAACATGTTGTCGCCGCGGGGGAAGACGTCGTACAGGTGTGTCAGGTGCGGGTGATCGAGCGCGCGCATAATGTCGAGCTCCCGCTGCGCATGGCGCAGGTAGTGAGTGCGCGTCTGGGTAGGCCACTCGCGCTGGATGTGGTGAATCTTACACGCTACATAGCGCCCTTCGACGAGGTCGAACGCCTTCCACACTTCAGAGAAGCCGCCCTTGCCTAGTAGATGCATGAGGACGTAGCGGTCTCCCTCGCCGATGGTGGGGATAGCCAAGAACTCGGATGTGTCCTCGTCATTCACCCGTCGCATCTCCTTTACGAATGCCTTCTTTTCGTGCTCCACCTCCGCCTGCTTCAGCTTGACGTCAGCGATGCTGTTCGTCAGCGCGGCGTGCTCAGAGGTGCGCAGCTGATACTCCATCTGGGCAGCCATCAGCGCGTCCTGCAGGTCGGCGCCGGCGCTCGAGTCCTCCCGCTCCCGCTCCTGGCGGGCGAGATGCTTCACGCTGCTCTGCGCCGCCTTCTTGAGCGCCTCGGCTTCCTCGCGTTTTTGGGTGAGGCTCGCCAGCGTCAGAAAGAGTGTGCGCACCCGATCGCCCTCCATCCATACCGTCTGGCCATTGCTGTGCCACGTCGCCGTTTGGCCGAGCTCGAAGTGCTTCTGGTAGAGGACGCGTCGAGCCTCTGAACGATCCTTCTGAGCAGCGCTCAGCATCTCCTGCCGCATGACGGACTGGAAGTGCTCCAGCTTCTTCTGGTACTGCCGGCATTGACCGTCCATGAAGTGTATCTGGTCATCGCGCCGCCCCACCTCCGCACGCAGCCCCTCCACCTCGCGGTTCAACTCCTCAATGTGACTGTCGCGGTCGCTAATCTCCTTCTTGAGCGCTATCGTGTCGCTGACCATGCCGTAGGCCGCAAGGGTGGGCTGCTTGAAGCGGCGCGCGTCCGCAAAGGCCGAAGAGGACGACCCCAGCGTTGCGACCACTGCAGCCGCCTGGCAGCTGCTGGCGCCCTCAGTACCGCTGCGGGAGGCCGCGACAGGTGAGATGGGACCTGGCCCTACGGCGGGTAGCCCACGCGATCGTGAACGCGGGGAATCTACGGCCGACGCCTGTGCGTTCGTCTCTGACTGATCCACGTCCACAACAAGCTCCGCGCCCACAACTGGTGTCGTGAGGGAGTGCTCGTTTGAGAAGGTGGCGGGCACGCTGTCGTTGCTGCCCTCCTGTGGAGAAGCATCGCTTTCCTCGCGGGGCCGCTTTTGGGCCTGCGGTGGTTGCTGTGCCGCCGCCACGGGTGCAGCTTCCATGGCTGTGGAGCGGTGGGTGGGGAGGTGGGGAGGCGTAGCGCGAATGAAAGAAAGCGATGTGGAAGTGCGAACACAAGCAAAAGAGATACCGGTACACGCAGCAGTATTGAGTCTTGGCAACGTCTGCGAGTAGTTCGAAGGTCAACTCGCTGACGGGTGCTACAGTCACCAGGTCGGTTGACCTGAGGTTGGAGGGAGGCGTTGAGGAGGAAGAGCCCAGCCGAAAACGAACGACGGTAGACAAGGAGCAGCGATAGGAAAGCTAAAACGCATGGAGGAACGTGCGCACTGCTGTTTTTCTGTGAAGTCGGTACACGCCCAGTGCAGCTGCACGCGCGAGAAGAAGAATTCCAAGCAGCAGCGAGTATACCGCCACTGTACGATGAGAGAAATGCGGGAGAGACAGGGAGGAAGAGCAAAGCGGCGAGTGGTAGATCGAGAAGCAGCGCCGCATGCACGCGACACACGTTTACCTTTGTGCCTCTTCGAAGCGTGGGGAGGCGCCGCTGTTGTTGCCCTGCAGCCAGAGCACAGCTCGAGTCCAGCGGAGTAGGGAAGGGGGAGAGGGAGAGAGAGAGAGAACGAGATGCGGGTCGAATACAAAGGCAAAATCCACCACGCACACGCACACACGACAATGAGGACGGCTACCGCACGCAGACACAACTGAGTCAGGCTTAGCGCCTGACGCACTCGACTAACCACTGATCATCGTCAAACCGAAGCACAAGGGAGATGGGATACTCTAACTCCGGTATGTTGCTCTGCAGGGATGCCTTGCACTGCTGCAGAACGAGGCGCTGGTCTACCGTCGAGTAGTATGCGTGCGTTCCCGCGCAGCTTAGCAGCATCCAGTCTGTTGTCTCGCGCACCGCAATCTCGGGAACGCACGGCATTGCCTCAGCAAAGTCAAGAGTGACCTTGAAGATGATATTTGGGGAGAAGGTCACCTGATCCATGTTGGTGCTACGTATCACTCGCTTATCCTCGAGGAAGGCGGCGGTGTCCGCTGTGATATGTTGGATGCCATCCGCCCCCTTGAGGATGATCATGTTGAGGACACCACCCCCCACGAAGCTGAGCTCCGGCGCCGTCTCCACGTCACTCCTGCGCTTCTTCTTGCCCATTCCAACGTCAATCACAATCCGTGGAGGTTGAAGAGAGGGCGAGGGAGAAGGGAAAAGAGCAATCAAGAGCGCAGATTCCACAAAGGGTTTCGAGGATCCGCTGCCGCAATTCTGTGCTCCTTGCGAGTTTGTAGTGCGCGTGCGTGTGGGTGTGGCCGCACGGGTTATCGGGTGCGGATGACCAGCGCCGCCAGGGGCGACGATGGAGAAGAGGGAAACGGTGTGAGCGATGGGAGATGAGCAGTGCGGCAACGATGAATTTTCAGCAGCGAGGGAGGAGGTGAAAGGGAACCTGAACCGAGGTCCCGCTCACCGATTATCAGCAGTCTCCACCTCAAGCGGTAGCCGCCGTGGGAAGGCGCAAAACTCAAGTGCTTGGCCGAGTTGAAAGGAAACAGGTGAGGGGTACCCACAGTGCGTCGCCAGGCCGGCGCCCCCTCCGAGTAGAGGTTGCGGAATGCGCTCTTCCCCCCCCCCCCCATGCTGACGAAGCGCCGCTCTGTATAAAAGTGCACAACCCCAAACCAAATGGAGCAGAGGTCAAACAAGAGGGTACCGGACCCCTCGTTGGGGAGGGAGGCAAGGACGCAGAAGTACCTGTGCACATGCGGCGACAGCAGGGCTCTCATCTCCTAGGAAAGCACCCTCCCCTGCACCCTCCTCACACAATGTCGAGAGGCGTCTTGCACTTGGGCGCGGGAAACGCAGCGTTCAGCTCCACCATGTCCTCCTCTGTCAATTCAATGCTGCCTGCCTCTGCATTCTCCTTTGTGTGCGCCGGGTTGCTGGAGCGGGGGATCGCGATAACGTGCCCGCTGCGTAGCACAAAGGCGAGTAGCACTTGGGCGACGGTGGCGCTGTGGCGAGCTGCGACGCTCTGCACGACTGCGCTCTTGTACAGCTCCGCCTTGAGCTCGCCAGCCTGGGCGATGGGGCAGTAGGCCATCACTGGCACGTTGTGCGCCGTTAGCCACGGAATAAGGTCGTACTCGATGCCACGGGAGCCGAGGTGGTACAGCACCTGGTTGACGGCACACTTGTCTCCGCCAGGGACGCGCCACAACTCCTCCATGTCGTTCACATCGAAGTTCGACACACCCCAGCGGCGGATCTTCCCGCTCTTGACGAGCTCCTCCAGGCACGTCACCGTCTCGGAGAGCGGCACAGCACCGCGCCAGTGCAGAAGGTATAGGTCCAGGTAGTCCGTCCCGATGTTCTGGAGGGAGGCATCGCAGCACCGAAAGATGTTCGCCCGGGACGCATTCTGTGGCAGCACCTTCGAGACCACGAAGAGCGACTCGCGCGGCGTCTCTTTGATGGCCTCCGCCACGAGTCGCTCGGAGCGGCCGTTGCCGTACATCTCTGCGGTATCGATAAGCGTCATGCCCGCTGCCACACCGGCTCGCAGCGCCGCCAGCTCGACTGCGCGCTTCGCAGGGTTGTCACCCATCATCCACACACCCTGTCCTAGCGCTGGAGCTGTTGTGCCATCGGGCAGGCGCACCACACGTGGAGTCGCCATCTGAGCTTGAGTGCGTGAGGACATGGATGAGTAGTTGCGCGCGTGCCTGTGTGTGTGTGTGTGCGATACAGCAGAGAGAAAACCGAAGCGTTCAAGTCGCTGACTGCGTTGTGCTGTGTAGTAAATCGCGCCACGGCAACTAAGCGGATAAGGAGAAGAAAGACGGGTGGCAGCACGGCGTTGCCACTCCCATTCAGTGCCGGTAGTCACTAGTGTTTGGCTGGTAACAGAGCTGCTGTGGTGATATGGGTGTCAGTAGCCTTCGTATCAGCAGTGGCGGCAGTAGGGGAGAAGGAGAGGGGCTACATGAGGTGTTCGGTAGGCACGCGACCTGCGCTGCGGTCCTGCATGAGGGAATTCGACAAGGTGTGAAAGGAGACTCGAAGGAGTTCCCCACCAAAGAGAGGCTGCCGACTTCCGTGTAGGACAGCAGCTGAAGGGAGTCCCAGGCTGATGCATTTCTCTGTGCCGCTGGGACAGCTCGTCTCCTCTATTGGCCGAGGCCTTCTTCAGTGCCCAGGGAGCATTGCCCACCGCCTGCTGCTGAGGTGACACGTCTCTCGCCAACTCACTTGAACTTGCGTGAGCGCCAACACAACAGACATGCCGACATGCGGATATTTCCGCCTACCAAACCTCGAGGTTGTCCGCACTGGCCACTTCCTCCGGTCTACGCTGACGACCTCCACCGGGGCAGGGCGGCACTGGTGGCCCGTAGCCAAAGAGTCCCGCGTCTTTGTAGGGCGGTGCAGCGCCAAGGATACCGCGAGCCACGTAGTCCGTCAGCACGCCGAAGCCATCCTGCGGTGTGCTCCAGTTCGGACCTGCAGATGCCCCCGGCATTTCTTTCGTCGCACAGTGGCCGCGCTTCACATCCTGAAAGAACTGCGCTGTAAAGCTGCTCGGGCTGTGCGCCTGTGTCTCCCGTTCCAGAGCCTCCCTGATAGAGTCCAGCTGGCGGCGATAAGCCGCGGCGCACACGTTGCACTCCGTGGATGTGTAGAGACAGCGGTGGTGAAAGGCGTGCTTGCACATAAAGTACACCGTGGGAGTGTCAAGTGCCTGATGGCAGTGGGCGCACGTGGTAGCCTGAAACACGACAGCCGAGGTCTGCAGAGCGACGACCTGCTTCCTGATGTGCTGCATCTCCCCGAGCTGCTGCGACGTCTGCGCCAGAACCTTCTGCAGCTGCTGCGTCTGTTTCAGCAGGCACCGCTGACAGTAGTTTCGTACGGTTCGCAGGTCGAGAGTGCTCTGAGAGTTGCTGCTCAGTATCTCCAGCACCACAACCGGTGATAGCGCGTCGTGGGCCTCGATGTAGTCCAACACCTTCACAACGTCGAGCCACTCCGTCTTCGCGGTGCGCATGAGCTGCGAGAGCAGCGTCATCCACATGGCGATCGTGCTGCTGTCGGCTGCTGGACTGTCCTGACACGCCTGGAAGAGTTTCGTGGTCGCCTCGTTCCTCTCAGTCTGAGTGGTGTTGGGGTCCTTCAGCTTGGCGCTGTAGTAGCCGAGGATCTCCTCCGAGAGCCCAAGGGAGCGGAGAAGGTACAAAATGCCGTCCTGAAAATGATGTTGATGGGCGAGGCTCAGGGCTCGGTAGTGGTCGTAGCGGCCCCTGTGGGCCTCCAAAAACGTCCGTGCCTGCTCCAGCCGTCGCTCATACGGCTCCGAGGGGAACTCAGCTCTCGCGTTGGTGCGAAGGACACCACCAGTACGTGCCTCTGTGAAGGAAAGGGTGTCGCTACCACCACCACCATCTGCTGCAGTTATGTGGGGCACAAGTCGAAGCGTGTCCTTCAGCTCACGAGTCATGTAAAGCTCCAACAGCGTGTTGTAGAGCACCGCATGCAGGCTTGGTGTCGCTGTGGGAGAGAGCGGTGCAGGAGATGATGACGTGATTGCATTGCTTTCCACAGTCACCTGCATCGGTGCCGGGGCCACGTCATCCTCATCCAGCACACCACTCTCCACCACCGCTCGAAGGAAGTTCATGAGACACACTGGTGCGTCGACGAAGATGTGCAAGAACGCAGACGCGTTCGCGTGGTGAGGATGCTGCGACTCGCTTCCCATCACGCTTCCCATGCCAGTCAGGAAAGGAGAAGCGTCGGGCACGAGCGCAGGAACAGCAGGTGCGTCCACTAGGCGCCGTCCTGGTCCCTTCCAGTGCACGCACAAATCCACCAACAGCTCAGTCGTGGCCCGCGGCGCTGTAATGAGAAGATCTCTGCCGAGCTGCAAGCAAGTCTGCTCCGCCTCACTGATCCCCAGTGCACGGACATACGCCAGCGTCTCGAGGGGCTCGTGCATGTCGTACAAGCGAATGCGTGCGTAGTCATACACGGCAGCGTAGCGGTCGGCGATGTGCAGAGCCGCCTCAGCGTACCCGCCCTCTCTACAGACCTCGATCGCGTTCTTAGCCTCAAAGCGTACGTCGTCGCGGTGGATGAACGCCTTGAGTCGAGCTTCGTCCTTGCGCTTGATGTAACACTTGAGCAGCAGCGTCGTGTGTGCCATATTGGTGTGCGCACTGTGCTGCTGGTTGTGCAGCTCCTCCAGGTAGCGGATGAGCTGCTCCATATGCGCACTGCCCATGTAGCGCTGAATGACATAGGAGGACTCCAGGTGCCCAATGGTATCCACGTACTGGGCCATGGCCTCGTCAAACTTGCCTTTTCCATAGAGGTAGTCGCCGTAGCGCTTGCGGATGCGCAGCTGCAGCGTCGGGTCCGCACCTTCCATTCGCTGCACCAGTTGCTGCGCAATGCTGTAGCACTCCTTGCTGAAGAGAAGCTCCAGCTTCGTCAGCGTGTCTGCCTCACGCAGCTGCACGCCGCGCAACGTGAGCTGCCGCGTGTGCGCCGCCGGGTCGAGGAACAGTACCAGCATGTCTGTTTCATCCGCCAGAAGCATGGCACAGTTCGTGTATGCCTCCTGCGGGCGACTCAGTCCACGGATGCGATAAGTGAGATCAAAGCACTGCAGCTGAAACTGCGCTGGCCTTCCGTCGCGCTGCACCAGCAGCGCGAGGTACTGGCGGTGCGTGTGGAGGAAGCAACGGCCCGGCACGTGGTCGACGTGAATGGTATGCACTGACGACTTCACCGTCGGATCATACGGCGCGGGAACGCTGGAGGCTGCACTAGCAGGGCCGAGACGCACAACTAGGCTGCCAGTTGCCGCAGGTGTCACGGCCTGCCTGCTCAGCATGAGCAGCTCGCCATGCGACGTCAGCGCCGCTCCAAAACGTGGAGCACCACCGCCGGGAGTGGGGCACGGGTATTCGGACCAGTTGCCGTTTGCTCGCAAAGCCCAGCACGTGACCACATCGTCGTAGACCGTGTAGAGTACCTGTACCCCCGCTGCCGCCGCACCTGTCAGTACACGGGGGCCGCCCCCCGTCAGAAATGAGAAGGCGCCTGTGCCGCTTGCGTCACCGCCGCCTTTGTTCTCCGGCAGCGTCACGAGCCGCGGGTTGGGAAGACCAACAAACGTGAGGGCGCCTTGGGCGAGGCCGCTGCGGATCGTCAACGCCCGCACTGCTCGCCCCTTCTCCAGATCGCCCTTCAGCACGACACAGTCGCGTGTGACGAGCCCGATCGCGGCGCACGAGAGATCGGGTGCTACATCGAAGCTCACTACGCTAGAGCGGATGGTGCCGCAGGAGACGACATCGGTACCGCTGCTGCTGTCACCCTTCCCTGCACGCGACGTGGATCCGTTGCCGGTGGAGCTCCCAGAGGGAGAGGGAGAAGAGATGACTGCGCCGGTGGCAGATGGCTTAAAGTGGCACTGCAGCTGCTTCCATTCATCGAGCAGAATCGGCACCAGCGGGACCTCTTCGCCTGAAGCGCGCACACTCGCAGCACCGCCACTCGCGCTTTTGCTGGTGGGAAAAATACGGTGCTCCTGACAGGGTGGCCGCCATCGGAGAGAGGCATCGGCTGCGGCAGCTCCTGAAATGGATGTTGAGGCTCCGACTGGGTGAGGGCCCAGAAGGCCGCAGTACAACAATGCGAGCTGGTCAAGGTCCCAGACTCTCAACACCGTGTTGTTAACCGCATCGTCATTGCCGATCGTGACGAGGGTGTTGCGGAGTGCGCAGTAGCGAATGTGCGTGACAGGGCCCGAGTAAGCCTGAAAGCACCACCTCCCCGGCGTGGCGGTCGTTGATGGAGGATGGCGGTCGAGGAAGAACACTTGACCTTCGTAGTCGCCCACAACGAGTGAGGTGGGAGTAAAGCACGTGCACACCACGTTGAGCTCCGCCAAGGAGGCGGCAGCAGCAAGAGGCTCGCTGTCGAAGAAACGGAAGTTGCGCCACACCCCGTCCGTCATGATGACGCCGCCCCCCTCCCCCCTCGTGTTGTGTGTGCCGTACGGAAGAGAAGCGGAAGAGCAACGCTATGCAATCGTGCGGGCTGTGTTCCCACGTGCAGGAGGGGGGAGAAGAGAAAAACAAAGCGCAAGGAGAGGCAGGATGGAAAAGTGCTGCGGGCTGGTGAGGGGAAAGGGTGCCAAGGCACTCGCCCAGTGCATGACGCTGCAGAAGGATTTGGCTTCTACGAATAGAGACCCTTGATTGTCTACTTCTTCCCTCAAGGGCAGACACAACGCCACAACACATAAGAAAAGCGGTGAAGACATACCCGAGTGGTCCAACGCACTCGTGTGTGCACGTGAGGAGTGCACTGCCCACTCTCACTTGGGCCTTTGCCCGCACCGCCGTCGCGGTGCGTCTTTCACTTTTTGAGGACTACGCGGCACCGAACAGGGCAAACGAGAGAACACCAACGCCGTGTCGACATGGTGAACCGACACTACTCCTCTCCCTCACGCATCTAAGAAGCTTCCACACGACTGCGGATCGCTTGCATCTCCTTTAGGTCTGTCTTGAGCAACTCATCCAGTGCCTCAATCCCGTCCTGCATCTGCTTGGTAAACTGGATCCAGTCCCTCATCATGTACGGATCCACCTCGGAGCGCAGCAGTGGCTGACCGTCTGCGCTTCGCCACACTGCCGGCGCGGCACCGATGAAGCCAGGCTGCTGTTGACGCGCTTCCGACTTGTTTGCCGACTGCTGGGCGACCATTGCCACACGCGATGCCTCCTCCGTCAGGAACGGCCGCAGCTCACCCAACAACTGACTGTAGCGACCAGGCGCTCGCAATAGCTGGCGGAGCTGCTCGACGCGGCTGTTCAGCAAGCTTTCCTCGCCGTATGAGCTGCCGTGGCGACGAAGCAGCTCCATTTTGCATAGAAGCGAGTACCATCGGTGGAGCAGCATCACTTCCTGCTGCTCCACCTCGCGCTGCCGCCGCACGTTTGCGGCGTCCATGCCCGCCACCGTGTCGACATCCTGCAGGAGCTCCGCTGCCTTCCTCTGCAGCACCTTCACCGCCTCCCGCTGCTTCTCAGTTCGCCGCCGGAGCTCCTGGGAGAAGTGGATGGGGGAGGGGTAGAGGCGGCCGGGGTCGGGGCTCTTTTGGAGAGCTTGCATGTAGGCCTCATCACTGCATCCACCGCCGTTAAGGTAGGCTGTGTAGCGCTCCTTCTGAATCGCGTCCATGGCCTGCCCCGCCCCGCACGTGTTGTACACAAAGGCCCTGAAGTGGCAGTTGGGGTGTAGTGCGTTGTAGGACTCGTCCAGCTTGACGAGATAGCTGGCGAGGGCGCTCTGCCGCGTGAAGTCCTGCAGCGTGACGGTCGGCTGCAGCAGGTGCACAGTCGCTTGCTGCTGTTGGGGTGCCTGGGGCTGCATGGTGGGGTTGGGCTGCTGCATGCCCCAACCGCCAGTCGCTGCCGGTGCTGCTGCCCCTGAGCCAAAGCCGATGCCCGCCGTTGCGGGCGCTCCGAAGCCAGAGGTGGCGTGGGTGCCAAAACCTCCTCCTGACTTCGCCCCAAAACCGCCGCCAGCTCTAAAGCCGCACGTGCCGACACCGGCAGCTCCACCAGGGGCAGTGGTCCCTGATGCAGAGCCACTACCAAAGCCAGCCGCCCCCCCAGCTGGTGTGGCGCTAAACACAGGAGCGGCGCTGCTCATCGGGGCAGCAAACGCGGTGCCAAAGCCTGGCGTGGTCGAGGTGCCTGTCTTAGAGCCGAAGCCGCCGCCAGTGGGTGCCGTTGTGTTCGTGCCGGTTAAGGTGGTGGTGCCAAACGTCGCCGGCGCCTTACCGAAGCCCGCGACTGGGGCCCCGATGACTGTCGAAGGTGCCGTGGCACCAAACATGGCTCGGCAGAGGTGAGCGAAACCGTAAAGAAACAAAACAGCAAAGAGGACGAGAGGCGCGAATTCGACCGACACCGTCTCACTCGCGATGTGACTATGCGCATGTGCGTGTAGGCGACGAAGGGAAGGGAAGGGAAGGGACGAGGGAAAGGTGTGAGAAAGGCGCAGAGTGGAGTGGAGAGAGGCAGGTGGGGCTCACTCAACGGAAGGGAAGAGAGGGCCGCTCGCTATGGAGCAATGACCACCTTTGTGGCTCTCCAAGGGTTGAGTGACGCGGTGTTCTGATAAGGGCCCCGGAAGTCATCTCTCACGGTTCCGCGCTTAATCAAGGATGAGAAGAGATACCCACTGACCCGGTGTTTTGCTTCGTCTCTTCTTTGCTGGGCTGTCACATGGATAGCGCAGTGCACACCTGAAGAACGTCCACGAGTACGATACATGTCCACAATGGTACGGAGAGAGGTGACGTGGGAGCCAAGAGGCTCTGCGTGTGGGTGAGTGAGAGGCACAAGCGCAACATCCACAGAGTTACGCACAGAGCGACTGCGCTCTGTTCTGATTTCGCTGGTAACCGCACAGCGTCACGCGCCTACACGGAGCTCGAGGAGCGCATCTGCACAAATGCACGCATGGCCTCCAGTGGACGCGCTGGTTTCAGCACCAGCACGTGCTGCACAATGTCCTGTAGGAGAGGGGTGATCTCCGGGTGGGCTGCCAGGTAGGCGGTATAGTTCATGACAAGTTCATCTTTGTGCTTCTCGGCGCGCACGCGGCCCTCATAGTTGAGATTCTCCTTCGCGCGTTCCACAGGGAGTGGTGGGGGTGCCTGATCGGACATCACCACGTGGAGTGCGCCCTTTTTTTGGGGGGAGGGGGGGGGTTATGTTTTGTGCGTGTTTTCGGCCACGTGACTGCCGTGCGACAGTGTGGTGGAGAGATGGCGGTAGTCGTGGCGACGGAGAAGAGGAGGGGTGCGATATAATATGCGAAAGGGGGATGCACAGCAAGAGAGCGTGAGGCACAGAGACAGCTAGCCTGGCAGGTCTTGCGTGTGGGGCAGACCTCGCACTGCAGAGACGGCAGCATGGTGTGTGCAAGCACCAAGGCGAGCAGGTCCCGCACCAGAGGGCGGAGGGGTGGGCACAACTCATAAGGGATAGGGAAAGCGCCATCACTCGCCTTTCTCCATACATCCATGACGTATGACATCCCGGTGGCATGCGGGCATCGCAGGACCACATACCGGGCCCGTGTGCGGAACCCACGCCGGTCCCCCCCCCCTACATCAACCAATGCACCGGGCCACCTCTGGCAGCGACACGGTCAAATGCCCACGGAACTCGAGCGCATCCCACCCGGCCCTCATTCCCTACAGGCGTTGGGAGCCTGGGCCACGCTGGGGGGGGGGGGAGGTGTACTCGGTGGCGACCGGCATAGTGGGACTGGCTGCGAGGCGACATGCAGGGCATGGGGTGGCGGCTGTGCTCGGATAGCTGACCCGGCGCACTGCTGTAGAGCGTGTCTAGCACTGCGGTGCACCGCGCGGATGGGGCCCGTGTCAGGTCGGGGACGAAGTGTAGTTGGGCTCGTGTGTTGCACGGCAGAGAAGGGGCACGGTGCGAGCGAGTCAGTGAAACGCCGTACACGAGGCACACAGTGGCAAACGTACGATCATTGAGGGAGACGCCGACGTTGGCAGATGCGCACGGCGATGGCCTCTGTGATTAGGAAGCAACAAGACAGTGTGACGCAGCGGAGAAGAGAACAGTCCTGCCATCGCAGTGGAAGTACGCCCAGCGCGTCACCCACTGAAGTCGATCCCTCAGTTGAGAAGTACCGCCCTTCCCCTGGACAAGAGAACTGAGAAGAGAAGAGGGTACCCCAACACTGCGTGAGTGAGAGAAACAGTGAAAGGAGAATGAGAGCCGTGCGTCGTGAAACAGCAGGGGAAAAACCTCTGCGTCATATGGCAGAAGCGAGAAGCGCCACGGAGCTCGTGCGGTAGCCGAGGTACCTGTGCCAAAACTTTACCTCTCCGCACTCAATTTCTCCTTCCGATGCGGAGCGGCGCAGAGAGGGGATGCCCATTAGCAGCGCCCAGAGAGTTGTGACTCTGACCGCGCTCCATGCGGAGGCGCTGACGGCGCGGCTGGTACGGCAGCCTCGCCGGCACTATACCATCCGAGTATACCACGTGCTCCCTCTCGCGATTCAAAGCAGGTGTCGCCCTATTCACAACAACGAGAGTGGCACGAGAGAAATCGGAAGCGGCGCTGCTCACCACTCCAGATGCTGCGAGAAGTGGTAAATCCGTCAGGGGCTCGGTGGTCACCCCTGAGGATGGCTGCGAGGTCAAGTACGGTTCTTCTCCGTGGATATCGTTCTCCGTGGCATCGCCGTCGTCACTCACCATACAAGCGTCACCGAATCTGCTGTTCTCTTGCTCGTTCTCGCGTCCGCGTCGGCGCAGTGAGTGAATGCCACGCACCGCTGCCATGCGCTCACGGCGCGCCGCGATTGTATTCTGCAAGAACTGAGCCATGTGCTGCGCGTTGACTGTCTCGCACATGGAGAAGGCTGAGGAAGGAGGGAGCCTGCGCTCGGTGATGGGGGAAATGCTTTGCAGGTAGCGCTGCACAAAGAGAAGTGCGTCGCGGTAGCCCGCCTCGTAGGAGTTGGAGGACTCACGGTAGAGATCAGCGAGGGCGTTGGCAGCAGCGGAGAACTTGCGGTGCAGCTGCTCCTTCTCGCGCGCAGGCGTGTTCGATGCGGGTGGCATGGAGGCAATGTAGGGTAGGGCGCTGTAGTGGAGGGTGGTGGGTGGACTCAAGTTCTCTTCTCTCACGTCTCCATGAAGATGCAATGAGGAAAGGTTGGGGTCGCTGTGTGTGTGTGTGCCTGTGCGTGTGCGTGTATGGTGCAACTGAAGAAATGGCGCTCTTGACACTGGTGAGCCGTTCTAGCGTGGTGATGTATGCAGCTGCGGGTGAGAACAAAGCCCAGGCAATAGAGGCGTGGAAGAAAGCACAGACATCGTGGAAGGGCCTTTCCTTCTCCGTGTTCTCCCACCACGGACAAGTCAACAACTCGACGCGCGCAACTACAGCTCACACATGTCCCTGGGCTACCCCACGGCTAAACGCTGGTCGTCTAGGATGAAGTGCCCTGTCGTCAAATTGGGTCATGCGTCGAGCGGGTGTTTCTCGTCTTTGCCCGTTCCTTCTTCGGGTACGTGCGGCACGACTGGCGCCAGGCGGGGCTCGTTCCGCGGAAGGATGCGACAAGTATGGCAGAAAAAGAGGAATAGCGGTACGCTGCGAAACACTTCGGCGCAGAGAAGCGAGGACAGCGGTCGTTTGCCTACGTACGTCTACCCGCGTAATGACTTGACTACTTCTCCGTCCGCCCTTGAAAGCCTCTCAACAACTGCCGGTGACGTAAAGATTGGCGAGGGGGCGCACACTCACATCATTGCGTGTGTGTGTGTGTACTCGTTTTCTCCCAGTCGTGAGGCAGCTGCCTTGAGGTAAGCGGGAGCTTATCTCACGCATCCAAGGATGAGCAGATGCATGCGCGTAAGAAGAAGAGGGGGGGAAGCGATTCAACCATGAACGCGCCACCGCCGTCTACACATCACCGTGAATAGGGGGCGTCGTGCCAAGAAGGGGTGCACAATGTCCCCTATGACTACACTGAGGGAGGAAGCCGCCTGACAAGGGAGCGCATTGGGCAGCCACCACCGACATCTGGAATAACAACAGGCACAAACTCCAACGGCGGGGGGGGGGGGCACTGACAGCTCCTCGTGCACACGCCCACCATGGCTGAAGGCCAGCCTGCTCAAGATGCAGGGGTGGGTAAGAGAATGCAAGAGCATAGTTGGGGAAGAACCAGACAACCACCAACCCGAGGCCGGAGTAGAGGCTATGCAGCCCCCGCGCAAGCGTGATTGCGCTCGCATGACTCCCTACCAAAGGTCGAACCAACGGTACTGGCTCCGTTTCGTGTGGATACTCGTCTTGAGGGAGTCAACGAGGTAGAAACACACCAAGTACACAAGGTAGGAAGCACTGCCGCACAGTGCCGTTTCACGCAGGTTAAAGCAGCCCATACAGCCATCACTCAGCGCCATTCTTCGTTGCCGAAACGAGTTCGTGCCACATAACAGCGGGACTCCGGCTATCTCACACTACATCATCGCTACGCCACCTTGGTAGAACCTGCGAAGACCACCTTTGTGTCAGCACACGCGCCGCATGCACTTCCTTACCGTCGGTGGTTGCCGTGGCGTGTGCGGTGCTGTGATGACTGTAGCAGTCTTCTCTTCGGCACGAGGGGTAGCCTGGAGGTAGAGCTTGAGAACCTCTAGAGGAGTCAGCATGGCTAGCTAGTCCGCCAGCGCCCCCAACCTAGACGCACCCACGCGGTTGCATCGCGGGTAGGGGAAGTCGCGAAACGGATGCGTCACTGCGTAATGGGCTCTGGCTTTTTCTCTTCGGCGTTGGAGTACATGGGGGTGTGAGATGCAACTCTCATCAAGCGGAACGGTGGAAAGAGAGGCAGACGGAGGGGAGTGAGGAGTGAAGACACGCAGTGCAGCTTTAGCGTGGATGGTCACACAGCAGTTCTGAGGAGCATCACGCTGCCGATAGGGACGACCAGCGCCACGCACACGAGTGAAAACAAGAACCCGAACTCCCCAAGGGACGGAACTACCCCCAGCGCTAAGGGGTGGGTATTGAGTACTACCCTCATCCCCGGGGTCCAGTCCCGCTCCGTGTGAAACACCTTTGCTGGATGGGAGTTGATTTGCTGGCAATGCGGCCGCTATGCGCGCACACACACACACGTCCTAGACACCGATGGATGAAGAAGACAACAGCGCCAAGATGAAAAGCAAAGAATACAATTGGAGACGGAAAAGCACAACAACGAAAGAGTGAAGCGCCGCTGCTACGTGGTTGGTGTGTGCGTGTGTGTGTGTGTGTGTGCGAGTGGCCTCAGAAAAGATCCACGATGCTATTGCTTGCCAAGGCCGCTGAGCATGTTCTCTGTGCGTCGCGCGCCACTAGCTCACTGTACGAGCGTCGGCGTCCATCCCAGACGTCGAGCCACCTCAGTCTTCGCGTACGGGGTCACCGCTACAAGCCCGTTCGTCAGCACAGAACTCTCAGACAAGGAGGAGACTGCCGCACCGCAGGCGTCAATGAGCGGATAGCGAAGCGGCGCACCATCCCGGTCGAAAATGTCGCCGCCGAACGTGTAGAGGAAGGCGTGCGGGGCACAGCAGTCCCACTTCTTTATGGTGGCTGGTGGGCACACAAATACGTCGGCTGGGGTGATGACCTCGTGCGGCACATGGCGTCCCTTCAGCATTTTCTTGAGCAGATGGTACTGCTTGTAGCCCGCACCACGGGCATGCACCGGGCTGCAGGGCTCTAGCTGTGTCAGCAGCCGCTGGAGAAATAACTCCTTCGTGGTGCTCGAGCAACACACGGCTAGCGTTGTCTTGCGAGTGCACTCCGGCTGCGGCTCGATCTGCATTGGTCCCGGCAGTAGCTCTCCGTCAAACACCACAAACGGCGACGCAAGTGCCGGTGTGTTCAGCACGACCGATAGACCGGGCACACACGACTTTACCGGCGTCTCTGTCACGGCTGGGTGGTCGGTGCACGTCAGTGGGTAGTGGAAAATGCGGTTCATGACGCCAGCGATGGGAACGTCGTCCAGCGTGATTCCCACGAGCGTCATCGGGGCTTGCCAGGCCCCGGTCACAAAGCAGTTCGTGGCGTCGATGGGGTCAATGAAGATGCCGAGGCGACGCCGCATTGCCTCGTCGGAGTCCGCGTGCAGGACAACCGCAGCTTCAGCGTCCACGTTGCATGCGTCGCCCGCATGAATGCTTGCGTACAGCTCAGCCTCATACGGCATTGCGAGGATCCTGTAGTGCGTAGCCATGCACGCCTCCACCTCTTTGGCGACAGCGCTGCTGGGCTGATCTTCTTCACCAACCACCGTGAACGGGAATGCAGGGAACGACTCGCTCAGCGCACGCAACACCACAGCCTGAATGAGGATATCCGCCGTGGTAACAAAATCATCGGCAGCGTCGCCCTCTTTGTGGTCGAGGTGCGACTTGACGTCGACACTCACGGCGTGGTGCAGGGAGTCCATCAGAATCGCCTTGCCAGCCTCGGAAAGGTCAAGCACAGTGTACGGATGCGCCGCAGAGGTTGCTAGTGATACGCTGTGCACGTGGGTCATATTTGCCTCCGCATTTGGCAGTTTTATAAGGCTCAGCATAACATAGCGCTGCGCCGCCAGTGATGCCCGGACGCAAACAGCTAAAAGCTTCGCCACATTCACTGATGTCATGGGGCTGCTAACAGCTTCCTGCAACTTTCCATTCTGCTACGCACAGTCTGAAAACTGCGTGTAGGCGGGTTGTCTCGGCGAAGAATAAAAAATGGCAAGTGCAGCTCCTGAGGGGGGGGTCGATAGGCTGTGCTGCTCGAGTTTGGGACGGCAGGGAGGGAGGAGGCGGAGGACACACACGTGCGTCTGCACAGTCCCCCACAAACAGAAAAGGGAGACAGAACGTGAGAGAAGAGGGGGGTGTTGACGTGGTAGTCCTTGAGCAGCAGGGCAGTTGCACTAATATGCTTTGAATATACCCGACTCGAGGAGAGGCTGGAGGGAATGCGTACGAGCGCGTGGCTTGTGGTGCTGGACATGAAGCGCTGCTGGCGATGCCAGACGTTGGAGGGCACGGAGAAGAGAGAGGCAGCGAGGGGGACATCCGTAGGTCGGCGCCACCACACGAGCGGCAGCAGTGAAAACGTGAAAGCGCACCGGCGAGTTTGGAGGAGTTGGAAAAAATAAATTTGTGCTCTCCGCTGCAGCCATGCGCTCCTCGCCCTGGTAATGTGCCCTGATGAAACTCAACCACAGACACACGGAGTACCAGAAAGGAGAGGGAAGCTGCGACGTGTCAGCAGAGGAGGGTAGAGTCAACCACCCGTGCGTGGACCTCAACCTGAGGCATTCGCTGAATCGCGGGCTGCACCCGCCAAAGAAGCGGTCATCGCCGGGCTACATCCACATGCACGCACTACGCACCGTACTTGGGTAGCTGCCCAGCCTTGAAGGCCAGCTCCCGAAGCAACGCGCTCAGGGTGCACTTATTTGCACACGCAGCCAGCGGCTCCGCCGCAGTGGCACCGCCGTCAGTCCACTTTCCCCGCAGCCCACGGTCCCGAAGAACAGGGTAGCGGGAGTACATGTGCACTGGATAGACAACGCAGCCGTGTGCTAAAGAACCGGCCGACTCCATCAGCTCCGAGTAGTAGCTTGGCGTTGGTCGCAGCCATGCAAGTGCATCGCCGCGCGCGGAGGAGTTTACAGTAATAGGCGGTGGGCACGACTCTTGTCGCGCTACGTCCAGGACAGCTACCAGTGTGTACGGCGCCTCTGTCGTGCTCTCCTTCCTGGTGGACGCGTAAGGGCACGCCCCGTGAAGCCAAGTCAGCAGGGAGGCAACACACGCCTCCGCCATCACTGGAGTGCAGTCGATGAGTGTGAGTGGATAAGTAAGCCAGTCTGTCGCGGTGGTGATGGCACTCATCATCTCACGAATCTCTGTTCCCATTGCCGACACCGTCACGACTCGGTAGCCAATGTTGTTCGCTTCGCAGAAGAGCTCCGTATGATGGACGATATTCTTTGCTGGTGGTGCGAGCTCGGAAGGGACAACGACGCAGCCGACATGCTCCCCGCATCCCTCATGCAGTATTGGGCTCCTGTGCAGTGCGGTGCTCACGAGCACAATCACAGAACGACAGCGGCCACCCAGCGCGTTCATTTCGTGGTGCACGTGCGAGCTCGATGGGCGACGTACTCGCACGGCACTGTACCCCTTGAGGGGATTGTATGTATGCGCCTGCGTGCACGCAGGGCAGAGAGCCAGCGAGAGAGAGAGAGAGCTATACAGAGGAGGAGGGAACGGTTGGCGGACAAGGGCAGACAGAGCGAGTCTCGACGACGGTGAGAAATCACATACATTAAAATTTTGGGAGGGATGACCGCGAAGGTTGTGAGTTGTTCCGTCTCCATCAGGCTGACATGCTGGTGAGGCTTCGCCAAGACTGTCTTGCAGGTTTTAAAACCAACGATCCGACAGCCCTCCTCTTGTTTACCGTCACCCCCCACCCCCCACCCCCCACCCCCCCCACCCACATACACACACACACACAGAGAGAGAGAGAGAGAGGGGGGATCACTGCGAAGGTACTCTGCCGCCCTTCTCTCGCCCACCCAAGCGACAATACCGGCGGCGGAGGGTTTTCTGATGCTCCGTTAGTCAAGGGTGGCGCGCTTGATGCGCACACATATTTTTTTTTTTTGGAGGACAAGACCATGAGGAGCGCACATTCAACTGCAATCGCGCGTGTGTCTTTTAAACTCTGCGCAAAGACGAAACAAAAAGCCAAAAGATGTCCAAACAACTCAAGAGGCGGTGAGGAAGAAGAGGGGAGATGCGACGAGTGAGAAAGCCACGCTACGTGAGGGAGCACAAGAGTGTGGCAGCAAAGAGGGATGGGAATCGAGAGAGAAAGCTAAGAGGAGGGTGGGAGAGGAAGAAGAGAGCGAACGAACGAGCGAGCGATCGAGAGAGAGAGATAGAAGCAACCACGCGAAGACAAAGAGAGACGGAGTCCAGCGGGGGGAAGGGAGGAAGGGCGGGCAACAGGGGGTCGAGATGTGTACCCACTGCGATTCGCTCCTTCACCGCAGCCACTACTGCCGACGTATTTGTCATCCCCAACACAGTCGGCGGCTACCCCACGGTGGACATCAACATGCGCCGGCAACTCTCAAACACATCAACTAAACACTCAGGCGACCAAACCGAGACCCACCCACGCCCAAGCGCGTGCCACCCTCTCACCCCACCGAAGTCTGCGCTGTAGCCCTGCACGTGCGCCTGGGCAGGCCTGCGTGTGCAGCCACATCTGAGCAAACATAGAGGAACGAGAGAGAGGGGGAAAGAGAAGAAGTGCAAGAAGAGAGGCATGTACAGGCAACACACAGCAGCTGAGCGAGAATAGAACAGAAAAGAGCAGCCGTCGTCCATACACATTCACACACGTACGCCTTTACGTCCACACAAACAAAAGGAGGAGGGAGTCACCCAGCGGGAAAGGGGGGAAATCGGAGAGGGGGGAGGGACGCAAGAGCTGACATCCACAAGGACACAACGGAGGGGGAGAGGAAACGTACTCCCCTCACGTGCCCCTTCTCTGCCGTGCAACACACAAGCCCAACTACACCTCGTCCCCGACCTGACACGGGCCCCATCCGCGCGGTGCACCGCAGTGCTAGACACGCTCTACAGCAGTGCGCCGGGTCAGCTATCTGAGCACAGCCGCCACCCCATGCCCTGCATGTCGCCTCGCAGCCAGTCCCACTATGCCGGTCGCCACCGAGTACACCTCCCCCCCCAGCGTGGCCCAGGCTCCCAACGCCTGTAGGGAATGAGGGCCGGGTGGGATGCGCTCGAGTTCCGTGGGCACTTGACCGTGTCGCTGCCAGAGGTGGCCCGGTGCATTGGTTGATGTAAGGGGGGGGGGACCGGCGTGGGCTCCGCACACGGACCCGGTATGTGGTCCTGCGATGCCCGCATGCCACACGCTGAGGTGTCTCCCATCACTCCGAAAGCAAAGTGGATAAAAACAAGAAGAGAAAGTGAAGGAAGGAAAACACAGACGACCATACGCAGCGCGGGAAATAACGAAAAGTCCTGAATGGAGGGCGAGGGGGGGGTAGAGGTGGTAGGGCAGCGCGGAAGAGGACTACACGGCGTGAAGATGTGGCAGACGTGCAACAGAATTTATCCCTCAGTGAGTGTGCGTGCTGGCGGATGTCACGCCGCTTCATTTTGGAGGTCAAGAGCGAATGAATATCGCAATGCAAATAACAATGAAGAGGAGAGGGAGGCTTGAGGCGCTCCCCACTCATCGACATCGCCCTCCCCTCCCCTCTCCTCCCCCTCGCCCTGCACACACACGCACACACACACACACACACACACACACGGATGGCACACAGAGAGACAGACATACACGTGCATGCACAACGCACACCAGAAGGAGCGAAAGCAGCAGGGGCAATCGCGCGCAGACACCCACCAGCTGGTGATGGTTTTTGGAAGGCTGATCTCCATGCAGAACATCATCATAAAGGAGGGGCGAGAGACAAGACAGAGCGCAGGCACGCCAGGGAGGACAGCGATGACGGTGATAAAATCACCGACTACACACACACACCACCGCTATTCAAAACCGGGAGAGTCAACGAGATGCACCACTCAGCGCTTTCACGCGTGCGGCAGCCATCCCCGACTGTTGGCCGTCGACGCGTGGGACAAGAAGAGCTAAGGAAAACATCGAAGAGGTTCATCCAACGTCCCTCTCCCTTGCGGTGCTTTGGTAACTCTGCCGGCGAGAGAGAAGGGAGGACAGGCGCAAGCGCAGGTGATCGGTGAAGAGAGAAAAGCAGCGCGCTTGGCGAATAAGCCTCGAGGGGAGCACCCCCTCCTCAGACGCTGACAGGGGCTCTCGACATTTCGTGCTACACTGACGGACGGAGAGAGCAATATACATGTTGTGGTCACCGCCATGGCGAGAGGTGAAAGCAGAGAAAGAACAGGAAGAAACGACTGACGCAAGCGAGCATTTTTCTCTCTTGTGCATCTCTTACGTGCCTATGTCCGCCTGCAGAGTGGGATGAGATTCGCGGATGCCGAATTCAGGAGGGAGAGAGAGAGACCGTGAAAGGCATCGGGGGCAGCAACGCTGACAAGGGAAAACATGAGGCAAAAAGGTGGGAAAAGATAATGAAAAACGACGAAAACGATGCGCCGCGAGGCACCCCAACAGCAACGCTGTGCATAGCATGAGACAGAGAGGGGAGTGGGGGGCACGAGAGGAGAACATATTCTATTACGCATATCCGCGCTGGGTTAACGTTCATACGTGTATGAGCTGTGCAGTCTCCGGTAGTGCGTCTGCGTGTGTGTGGAAACATCGTTGTCGGACTGCCCATGAATGAAGAGAGGCGAGGCATGGGCAGGGAACTGGCAACCACAGTCACGCACACGGGCACACACAGAGGTTCACCGCCATCGACTTAGGCTTCCAGGTGGTCGTGCAGATGCGGCAATTATGGAAAAGAAAAAAAGGCCAGTCACACCGCGTATGGAGAGAGCGTGCAGGGAAGAGGGCTATCAGCGCACATCCGCGTGTGCCTGCGCCCCCCTCCCTCCGCATCGTCCTTTGTGTTCACTCACCCCTCACGCGTGGCCAACGATCTCCCTGCGGCCGCCAAAGAAACCGGAGACGGTGTCCATGACAGTGAGCACGAACTGACCTCCAAGGCCTGGGTAGCGGGCAAGGAGGCTGCGTGTGTAGGAGACATCCTGGCACTTCTTCAGCTCCATGTCAATCCGCTCAATCGCTGCTGCAAGCGAGTTGGCGATAGACGTGGAGCTGGGGTCATCCCTGTCTAGCGCTTCCTGCAGCTCGACGCAGTAGTCGCGAAACAGGCTGAGAGAGCTGTAGAGGGTCGTGGTCTTGAGCATGATACGGCAGGACTCCGGCCGCGACACCTTGACCTTAACGTGGAATGTGTCGGGGTTGTTGTACACCTCCTTCAACGTGGCAATGGCCATCACCTGGGGGATGGCGCAGAAGCGAAACACAGACGGGTCCTGCAGAGTGGAAAGATAGTCCACGACGTACGGGACGTGCACGAGGGCGTCGGCCACCATGGCATTCAGGCACTGCACCGCCGCCGCACTGTTCGACTCCCTCTTTAGATCCTTCAGCTCCGTCGCGTAAAGGTTCCATATGTCCTTCGGCCAGAACATGCGCGGCGGCTCATCGCAGATGTCCTCGTAGTAGTCGCGGATGATATTTGTCTTCTGCAGGAAGAGGCCCATGTGGTTGGAATTGGTGAGGTCCTCGTCCAGGTGCGAGTCCTCAAAGCCGCAGCGGGCGAAGAGGTGAGTGAGGCCATGGCCGACGAGGCCGGCGACATAGTGGCAGTATAGGTTGTAATCGTCCAGTGTCACCACGGGGCGCTGCAGGAACTCACACATGCCGTTCGCAACGCGCTCACATATGTTGGCAATGACGTCCCGATACTCCTTCCTCAGCTTCTTGAACTCTCGCGCGACGCACGGGTACTTCTCCAGCAGTTCACGCTCGCGTCCCTCGCCAACGCCGGTCATGGACCAATTCGTGTCACTCATACGCGTGTGAAACTTTGGCATCTCCTTCAGCTTCACGTTTACCGGGACACTCATGTCGTCCTCCAAGGTGTCGAGGGCACGCAGAACAAGGTAAAAGATGCAAATGGCGTCGCGGAGCTGCTGGTCCGCCAGCTGTGCCACAACGGCCGCGAAGGAGCGGGAGACATCGTCCATGACTTCATAGCAGAAGCGCAAGTCCGCCTCCTCCGGCGGCACCTGAAGCTTCACAGAGCGCATCTGCCACTTCACACGCATCATCGCCAACGAATCCGAAAGGAGCCCCATGGGTGCTTGTTGGCGTGCGGTTGTGTCGGGGTTTCACTGTTGAGTGGTGTGAGAAAGCGGCGAGGGAAGAGGAAAGAGGCACAGAGCGTAGGAGGACGAAGTGAGGAGAGAGAGAGGGGGGAGGGGAGAGTAGGGTTGCGGCTACGTGTATCCGTGCACACCTACAAAGACCTCTGTTTTACGGATATGACTTACGTATGAAAGGAGAAGGAGTGGAAAGGACTGAAGAATGATGCGCAGTTTGCTGTTCAGGCGGAGGGTGGGTGAGTGATGGGTGGCAGCGTGTATAGACGCCCGAATGCGTGGAAAGTATAGACCGAAGGCGCGAGGAAAAGAAGAGGGTAACAGGGCAACGACGAGAGAGGGAAAGTGTGTTGGCGTTGTCGCAAAACTATACGAAGAGGGCTCTACTGGGAGCCACAGGAACGCTCGCAAGCAGTTGTTACACCAGTCACTAAGACGCCGAGTCTAGCAGGCACGCATCTACTCGAATAAAATGGGGAAGAACTTCTGCTCCACCCCCACCCCGCTGCGAGAGTACTGTTAGTTGGGAAAGGGGAAGACTAGGCTTTGAATTCCTCCCCACCCTCTCTCGTTGCAGACACACATGCACACCGGGTAAGGGCGTGCAGCCCGTCAGGCTATGCCTACAAAGCCG
This sequence comes from Leishmania panamensis, assembly GCF_000755165.1. NCBI lineage: Eukaryota > Euglenozoa > Kinetoplastea > Trypanosomatida > Trypanosomatidae > Leishmania > Leishmania panamensis. Next base: position 1,253,003 of record NC_025878.1, read on the forward strand.
CCTTGTCCTTCCCTGTGGCAATGGATATCGCAAATAAGCAAGAAAACTAGGTGGACTGAGGAGACGAAAGGAGATGTGCGATGGGTCACGGTCCAGCACAGGCGGATACACGGGACAAGGCAAAATCAGAGTCTGCTCTGCGGCTTGATGACTCGTCCGTAGTCATCCACTTCACCGTCGACCCACGGCTTCAACATTGCATACGGCGTAGTGCCTGGCCCGTGCAACTTGATGTCCGAGTGCCGCCCCTCAAGTGCACAACGGACGTCCTGCTTGCTCACCCAACTCACACTTTCCAGCTCTGCCACCTCCACTACGAGAGTCGGTGACGCGTCCGCCACCGCGTAGTAGCACATCATGATCAGGTACGGATGCGGCCACGGCTGGGAGCCGATGTAGCGCACCTCGCTCACCTTGGCGCCGGTCTCCTCCTCCACCTCACGCCGCACCGTCTCCTCGGCTGACTCGCCGTGCAGAAGAAATCCGGAGAGGAGCGTCAGGAGTTGGCTCTTCTTGCGCCGCTGCGACAGGATGACGTTTCCCTTGCCGTCCATGACCGCCACGAGCACCGCGGGCATAATTTGGGGGAAGCGCTGCTGCCTACACTCGGGGCACAACCGGCTGAAGCCGACGTCGTGCGTCGTGTCCGTTTTGGTACCGCAGTTGGCACAAAATCGGTTGGAGGCGTGCCAGCGGACGAGCGATATGGCGAGGCCGTAAGCCGCCTGGTCCGACCGAGACATCTCGAAGACGCACCCGTCCTTTGAGGGCGCCCAGGCCAGCTGCGACAGTCGGGGCCCGGCGAGGTTGTCGGCCATGGAGGAAAAGATGTTCTCGCCAGTTCGTTGATCCTCGCCAACATAGATGAGTTCCTTGAGGTCCTTCACTGTGAGGAGCCCATCACAGAGCGAGTGGTGCCACCACCCCACATTCGGCTGACGCTGGGTGCGTGGCACATAGGCCACATTCTCCTTGCTTACGATGACTACGCGTGGCTTGTACGAGGGCTGCAGGCGCTGGACCTGGAATCCGGGGCCCATGCGCTCCTGCTCCAGGCGACGCAGCTGACCGCCGGAAAAGGTGAACTCGAGCAGCCGGCTCATGTCAGCCTTGAGTAGCAGAAAAAGATTGCGGATGAAGAGCGACGAGGAGGGCGGCGAGAGTGAGGAGGGTGGGAGGATGGCTGAGAGACGCACGCAAAGGCCTCAGAGAAGGAAGAGAACACAAAGGTAAGACGAGGCAGAGCTGGTGAGATGACGAGCACTTCAGTTTGGGGGGGGGGGGACGTAGTGCTACTGCTGTGCTACCACAGGTGGTACACCACCATGAGTCCTTCACCCTCGTGTACAGCTGGGAAGAGCGCGAATGCCTACAGGTGGTGGTGTTGAGGGGTTAGCGACGATTGCGGAGTCGCAATCAGTGGCTTACCACATCGAAGGAGGAAGTGTGCGGCACGCGCGTGCGTGTGTGTGCGCCCACGAACGTAGAGAGAAGGAAAGTGGGAAAAGGAGGAGGTTTGGGGATGGAGAGTTGGTCGCCATTACGCGCGGAGAGTCGAGGTGAGGTGTTTGAAGTGCAAAAGAGGAAGCGAAATAGCGATGTCGCGGCTTCAGCTGCGCCACTACCGTGTCACACGCAGCAGGGCTCTCCTTATAGGTGAACTGCACCAGCCAAGTCGCTACCACCAGCTTCCATTGCCTCTCCTGCTACGGAAAGAGGCTCGAGGACAGTCGTGAGGCTCTGAAAGGGAATTTGTGCCACGTCATTCAACAGCCAGCGAGCTAAGTTGAAGGCAAATCCTACATGATTGGCCCACAAAACAAGTCTTCGTAGGAGCTCGAGCCCCGTCACTGCCGTCGCCACATCGTGGGGAAACAGCAGCGGTGGGGTTGCTCTCCTTCTCCCTCCGGTATTTTCGGCTTCTGCCTGTCATTTACCGATTACCTCACATCGATTCACCTGACGGCGTGGCGCTTCGGACAGACGCACGCCGACCCCTCCCCTCCCCCCCCCCCCACACACACACGTACACACACCAGTAAGTGAGAGAGGGAGGCGGGGAGGGCACATGAGCGAGAGTAAAGAAGAGAGAAGAGACAGGCAAAGACAAACATATCCGCAGTCACCGACAGCGGAACACGCGAAGCAACGAAACATCGCTACACACCCCCACACCCCCACACACCCACACACATACACAGAGAGAGAGAGAGACGCGCATACGCCCTCAGACGCGCTCACGGCGTTTCCAATGATGATGATAAAACAAGCGCAAAGCGAGAAGACAAAAGACAGAGGGCGTCCATCGACGCACACACACGGGCGTTCCAAGAAAAGAAAAGCAAAGAAAAGCAACGCGGTGAGAGAGAGAGAGAGGGGGGAGGGAGGGAGAGGGTGAGAGGGGAGGGGTGGGGGAAGAGGATACACAGTGAGAGACACGAAGAAGGGGAATGGCCAGCACGTGTGGCGAGCATTAACAGGGCACAATAAACGCAGGAAACACGAAAGAACGACCAACAGACTGCGCCGCACAGTGCCAACGGCGAGGCACGGAAATAGCGGCGGGGAGCGAAAATGAGAGGCAGCAAATGTGTGGCTACCGAAATGAATACGAACAGCTCGAGAGCGCGACGCGGAAAGGGAGCGGCACAGTGTACAGATGCACAAGGAAGCACAGGCAGAAATAGCGATACATCAATTCTTTGTTTCCCTGTGTGTGTGCGCGTCGCCCTCCCTCTCTCTCTACGTGTGTGTGAGAGAGGCTCTCAGCACTTGGGGCTGTCCCGAGTGTAGAGAAGCAACGCGACGTACGACGTCACTCGCAGATAACACAGACACGATGAAAGAAAGAGAAAAGGGAGCGAATGATCGCACAGAGACACCTTAAAACCCACAGATACACACGCACGCACACACAAGATGGAGACAAACGACTCCATCCCTACACCTCCCCATCCCCATCCCCCCCTCCCGCACTCAGCCCGGCGCTTGCACACGCACAAACTCAAGCTGAACAAAAGACGGGCACACCGAGAGATGGACAGGCGACTCCTAAAAGGTACGACACAACCCAAGCGGCACGTACCAAACTGGCATACATGCACAGGTGCATCGGGCGCCGGTGCTCTCACTAGTGGTGCGCCCCACCGCGCCCGATCAACTGCCTTGACTGCCTAGCCGGTGCTTCGCTTTTCTTTCTCTCACTCACTGTCATGTTGTTTCACACGAGAGCGCCGTTCTCGCTGCGCATCCGCGCGTGCCCCCCTGACCCGGATGAGCGAAGGAATAAAAAGAGGCCTTCAACAGAGAGCAGAGCAGAGAGGACACACACGGGGGTGTAAAGTGGCACCCACACACACACACACACACACACAGACAGACACACACACGAATCACACGGAGAGCGACTGCGGAGAGAGAGAAAAGGGAGAACGAAGGCGCGAAAGTGTGAGTGGGGGATAAGAGAAGGGGAAAGGTCAGGACAGACTGACACACAGAGAGAGAGGGAGGGAGTGGCGAAGGGCTGTGCGCGTAGGTGTGTATTGCCGGCCCTCGCTGGTGCGAGATCATCGAGAAATCGAAAAAGGGAGGGCGCGTGTACACCGGTGGGAAGTCAACAGAAAGACAGACGTGGGGATATTGAAAAATGGGAGAGAGGGGGTGGGGGGAGAAGCAAATCAAAGGCACAAACATGCGGAGCTCTCAACCACATGATGAGGAAAGCCGAAGACACCATTCCTACATCCCCACTCGATCCGTGAGGGCTACTTAAGCGTAGAGGGAAAGGAGGAAGAAGATAAAAGCGCTCGAGAAGTGGGGACGGAGTGAGCCAGGGAAGTATGATGATGGGTTGATTCCATGGGAGTCCGTGCAGAGGCGTCTGAGTGACGACATCGCTATCAGCTCTGTACGAGTGAGTGGCCGATTGCAGACACAAACGCATGACAACAGACAGGTTCAGGGCGGTGCCGCCCACCAGTGTCAGGGGTCGTTACGGGGCAGCTTCCTGCAACGTACTCAGCCACTGCTCGTATGCCTTCTGGTTTGGCGCCATGAACCAAAAGGCCTTGCCGGCCTGGTTCTTCATAGCAAAGACGAACTCTTCGCCAGCCATCATCACATCGATAGGGCAGACGGAGGTGAGGGTAGCAACCGGCACCACTTCTTCCGGATCCACCCCGCTTGGGTCACGGATCGAAATCTGCTTCTTGTCGAAGCTCAAGAGACATTTCTGCCAGCCGCGCAGCGCCGTGTGGCGACTTACGGTGCCAATGAATGGCGACGGCTCCTCCAACTGCGCAGGGGGCTCCTCCGTGCTCAGTGACTGTGTAATGCAGCGTGCAATGGCGTCCCGAACGTCGGCGGGGATGCGGTTGTGCTTCTCAACGCTGCGCTTGAGAGTCTCGAGGTTGGAGCGGATAAAGGGCTCGTGGAAGAGTTCCTGGATTGTTGGCCGCATATTGGCGTCGACGGACAGGAGCCGGTTACACACATCGCGAAGACTCGCCGTGTACGATGGCGGCAGGTCAGCACGCCGGCCGTGGCAAATGTTCGTGATGAGCTCATCCATGTTCTTGCCGGTGAAGGGGCGGCGGAGTGCCATGACTTCGTAGAGCACGACGCCGAGGGCCCACATCTCACTTTTTTTGCTGTACGGCTGGCGGTGCCACAACTCCGGGCTGAGGTAATACGGCGTGCCACAGAACGTCGAGCCGACGGCATTGGAAAGGGAGTCCTCGTACTGGCGTGAAAAACCAAAGTCGCCCAGTTTGACGAGGCCGGTGGTAGTGAGGAGAATGTTGGCGGTTTTCAGGTCGCGGTGCATCATCTTGTTCGAGTGGATGTGGTCCAGGGCAAGGCACAGCTGTAGAAAGATGAACACCACCTCGTGCTCCCGGAAGAACTTCATCTCGCGCACGCGAGCCTTAATCTGCTTGTACAGATCTCCACCGTCGGCGTACTCCATCACAATCAGCAAGTGTCCCTCTCGCTCGATCGCGTTCTCGCAGCGCACGATGTGCGGGTTGCGGGAGCGCGAGAGACACTTCACCTCGTTGGTCACAAAGCCACGATCCTTCTCGCTCATGCTATTCAGGTCCATCACCTTTGCGGCGAAGACGCTGCCGGTCGCGCTCTCCTCGACACGCCACGCGCTACCAAAGCTGCCCTGTCCCAGCAAACGCTTCTTGACATATTGGCAGTCCGGCATCCGACCGAGGATGCCCTGCAGAGGGTCCTTACCGGTCTCTGTTGTGCTGGGTGGCACTGGCAGACCGTTATTGCCGCCGTTCGGCTTTCGCTGGTCTGGATCCTCCATTGCAGTGTGTGTGTGAGTGGGTGGGGTGGGGGTGTCTGTGCGTCTCTGTGTGGGTGTGGGGGTGGGTGGGTGGGGAAGAAGAACGCGTGAGAAAGAGAGTGGGGAGAGGGGACTGTGCATAACTCATCTTTGGTGATGCGCACATGCTGCACAGAGGCACAGATGACCTCCTAACTTTCCCCTCGTGGCATCCGATCATAGCGCACTCTAAGTACCACACGCGTAAGTGTCAGCTTACTGCCACTTCTCTCTGATTCACCACTACCCACACGAGAGGATACATGGGCGGAGCCTCTCGCATGTGCTTCAACCTGTGTGCGCGTGGGTCACAACCTCTCTCTCTGTTGGTTCGCTTAGTGTTCGCTTCTGCTGAGCGTATCATTACGGACATCTCCCACTGTTTCCCCTCCCTCCTCGGGACCCAACACAGGATATCCAGACCGCAGTGTAAGAGATGAGTAGCTCGACAGTGCGGCGTGCGCAAGGGCGTGTGTGTACGTGTCTGCGAATACCGGTGGCGACGAGGGTTCACTGATTTCAAGAGGAGGAGGAGGAGGTGGGACACAAATTATTTATCGTCTCTTGCAACGCCTACCCATAGCCAAGCCGAAACAAACGATCCAAACCCCCTGAGAAGAACCCAACGGCAGCGTGACATGGGCACCGACGACACACTCAGAAAAACAGAGAAAAGCATAACATAAAGGCGCCCACAGGGCGTCGCTGTAGGCGACGTGAAACTGAATAAGATGACACGGGAGGAAAAATAACTACGAGTCGCCGAAAGTGATTAACCCCTCCTCCCCTCCCTCCCACAGGCAGACACACACACACACAGACGCAACGATAACGCGGAAGAGTAGCGAGGGCGCGATCGCTGGATCCGATTCAAGCAGCAAGAGAGAGGACGAGTCTCAGCTGGGAGCAACGGGGGGGGGGAGACTGTTTGGACTTGCTCGTGCAGTGTGGGGTGTGTTAAACGGATGTGGAAGGGGTGAGGAAGGCGGACTTGATACACCCCAGCAGTCATGCTGCATGGGCAGTAGCAATGAAAGGAAAAGAGAGGTGGTGGTACAACACGAGCAGGGCTTAAGGCGAGGAGGCTCTTGAGCAACGAGGGAGTTGAACTTTTCGAAGCAACAGCACCGTCCTATGAAATTACCGACACACTGCTGTAGACACAAACGCAGAGCTAACAAAGAGAGAGAGAGAGGCAGTGGTCTCTTCGACAGTGGCGACCACCCACAGCGTCGTCAACGTGGAAAACAGTCTTGCTCATTTGCTGCGGTGCCACTGCCATGAACTCCTCGCACATATTGTACTTTAATCAGCAACACGAAGAGACTAGAAAGAAGAAATACGCATCGAGGAAATGAAAATGACAATGGCGCTGCGCCTCGGAGGCCACCCTCGCCGACTCCATCAGTTACGTCCAAACCAAGTAATTGAGGTCACGCCTATGCACTTGTGCTAGACGGAAAGACTGAGGTGGAGTTCAAGACCTCCTTCGCGGCCTTAGCAATGACCGGGTTCTCAAAAAGCTCCGCCAACGCACTTTCCATCGAGCTCGCCTCACCGCCGTGCTGAGTGAGCAAGCGCTCCACCTCCTTCACCCAGCCCCTGCTGCTTAGAGTTGTGTGGCCGTTGCTCTCCCCGACCCACGTGCCATCGAGCCCCTGGAGCCACTTCAGTTGCTGCTGATCGGCCGTTCCCCATGCTGGCCCGTTCGGGTGCTCCTCCGTGTAGCGATTCTCGACCTTTCGCACGCCCTCCGCGAGGGAGTCGACGATGTCGCGTTCGAGCATGTCATTCGCCACCTCCAGCTCCTTCAGCTTGCGCTGCAGCTTGTGGTAGAAGTGGCGACGACTATCCTTCCACGGCACGGTGTCGCGCATCACTCCGGTCGCCTTCATCCGCACGCTTGTGTCATGCAGATCGGCGAACCGCACCGCGACGTCGCGGTACTGCTGCAGCAGGCCTTTTTCGATTTTACAGGCCACTTTCGGCTCCATCGTCGCGAGATCCGGCCTACTTCGCCGAATCAGCGCCAGCACGTCGTTGTCGCGGAATTTGATCTCCACCACGCCGGACGGCTCGAGGATGCCACCGCGCGAGGAGGGGTCGCAGTACATCTCGACAACGCCATTGTGGTTGACGGTGGGGTCCACAACCACCCAGGCTCCACCGCGCAGCTCGCCCCCTGGCGGGATGTAGATGAAAACCGGCGCGGTGTAAACGCGAAGGTTGTCAACGATGGCGGCGCCAAACTTTAGCACCTCATCAAACATGTCGCGCATCCCACCGGAGAAGCCGCGCCAGTTCGCCAGGATGAAGCACGGCAACCGCTCGTGGTGGAAGTCGTCGAGAGCGTCGGCTGTCTTGCGCGCCGAGTCTGGAAACCACACCTGCCCTGCCTGAGTGATAAAGGAAGACGTCGAAGTCGGATCAGCCGGATCGGCCGGGGAAAACTTCTTCGTCAGGCGCGTCTCAACAAGGATAACACCGCACGGAATGCCGCCAAGCGTGGCACGACCCACCACTACCGTGCGTGCCCACCCTTCCAGCGTCTCCATCCACGAGCCGCGGTCGAACAGGCCCGTCTGACCGAGCTGTCCCGTCACGAGGAAGCGCGGGTCGTACTGTGCGTTCGGCGTCGGGGAGAAAGTCACGTCGCGATCGATCGGGTCGGTAGCGTTCCAGAGCAAGCGGCGCGGGGTGCAGCGCAGAGGGTGCAGAGTTGCTGGCACGTAGTCCAGCCACTGCAGCAACACGCGGGCGGAGCTGTAGTCGTGGCGTGTGCACCAGTGCGTCACGCCGTTCGGGACCATAATTTGCTTGCCGCCGAGCTGGCTGTTTCCCATGTACACGTCCTTGCCGAGCAGTCGGTTGAGGGCACTGGCGCCGGTGAGGATTAGAGGCGAGTCGTTCGTCTGGATGATGCGGCGGCCAAGCCGGTTGAGGTAGGCACCGATGCCAACGCTTCGGCCCGAGACAAGGCTGATGGTTGGGACCTCGTTGTAGTTCTTTGACATCTCACCCGCCGCAAGGCCTGACCCGCTCAGGTTTTCCACCCCGAGGTACTCCGTCGGACCGCCCACCACGCCCTTGAGTATGTGCCGGGTCTCACCGTTCACCTCAAGCGGCTCTACTTCTATCCGAATCCCCTTTGCCCTCAGCTCCTCGTAGTCGCTCGTGGTGAGGTACAGGTAGGCGATGTCGTTCTTGTCCGTGAACTCGACGAGAAACCTCTTCTTCACCTCGGTGCTGATGCCGAGGCGTGCGCCGCTGTTGGCGCTGATGTACACAAACGGCACGCCCTGGGCACGGGCGAGCACCGAGGCGGCCTTGAAGACGCGGTCCTCCGGAACAGCAAAGGACCCCGACTGAAAGGTGATATCATTAGCGACGACCACGATACGGCGCGTCTGTGCCACCTCCGACTTCATTTTGAAGTAGTGCGGCGGTGCGTACTCGATCATCCACACCACCATGCCGCATGGCAACGCGCATGAATTGTTCGTCGACAGCGACTCACCGTCCTCGCTGAGGAAGAGCTCCGTCGCGCGCAATGGGTCCTTCGGGATAGAGGTGCACGGCAGATCACGCGCGCGGCGCAGCTTCATCCAATCCCTGCGTACGATCAGATTCAGCACGGCGGGCCAGTCATGCACGTACGTCGTATCCGCGCGGCGTGCCTGGAGGCGCTTCACCTCACGCGTGCTCAATTGCGGGTACGGCCCGAGAGTGACGACGCGGTCGCACGCCTCCTCTGGCTCTGACAACATGCTGACAGCACTCTGGAGCTCCTTCTCAGAAGGCAGCATCTCGCGCAGGTCTTCCAGCTTCGACACGGCGCGCATTAGCTGCGAGGACTCGCGAAACAAAGCCGATGTGGGGCTTCTGGGGTTCACCACCACCAGGAGCTCGGAGTGGCAGCTCATAGATGAGTAGTCGACATCCTCAGACGCCTCGGCGCGGTGCAGTTGTACCTGGCCGTTCACCAGTGACTCATAGTAGACGTGCATCGACACGCCGTAGCCAGACGGGCTGTTGGCGATGACACGCATCGGAATGAGACCCGATGGCACCTTCACATGGAAACTTAACTCGACATCCCGCACGCCCAGCTCCATCAGCTTCCCCTGGTAGGAGCTGGCCACTGCCGCCAGTAGGGACTTAAGCGAGCGGACGTCGAAGGTCAGCTCAATCAGCTTCACGAACACATGATTGCTATCCGGAAACTTCACTGTCGAGTCGTCACGGGCTACCTGCAGCGCTGCTAGGCACTTTGCCAGCATATGGCCCACATCCACATCGGTCGCCTCTGTCCAGGGAGACATGCCCATGTCGTGCGGCGCTAGCGCCACGCGCGCGAACATGCGGTTCTCCAGCGCGGATGCTCCAACCTTCTTAGGAATCGCCATGAAGACGTGTACATCCTTGTAGGGCGTCGGGTGCATGCTCACCTCGTAGTTGGACAGCCGGTCGAGCTCCAGCCGACGCGCCGACTGCGGCAGCACGTTACGCAGTAGCGTGTCCTCCTGAAAGCTCGTCTCCGCCCGGAACGTGAAGAAGTGCGGCCCGTCCGGCATCCCGTGCGCCACAAAGTAGATCGTCTCGAGTTTTTTGAATCTCTGTAAGGCGATCGCGTTCTCCTCCAGCAAAAGGTGGCACATACACGCCACGTCTGGCTGCGTCGACTCCCGCGACACGGAGAAGAAAACGGTTGCAATGACGATGTCATCGCTGTAGTTCAACAGCACATCGCAAAACGACGAGGCCAGCGTCGACTGAAACAACTTCTCATCGGGCAACATGGCGCAGATGCCCCGCCCACCGCTGGCTCTCGGCGATTCCACTGCCTGCTCGTCGCCCATGCACAGTGCATCCGCGTCCTCGATGGGGTTAAAGCTGTAGCTGGCATACCAGTTAGAGCCCTCCTTGAAAATATCCAAGTCCTTGATTTCGCTCTCGCCAAAGTACTCACGGCGAATGAACAGTTCGAGGCATATCTGCACGAGGTGCTCCATCTGCCTGTCAAACATTATGGAGCAGAGGAGGTCGTAGCCGAAGCTACTGGCGATGAGGTTGAGCAGACTGCCACTCTCCAGCGCCTCCGCGAACTGCGCCTTGCGCTCTGTGAAGGACGGCAGGGCGCACATACGGAGGAGATAGCGCGCCTGTAGTAATAATGACCCATACGCGAAGGACTTGAGGGTGACCAGCTTCGACAGCGTCCCCTTCAGCGACTTGAGAAGCAGCATGTTGCTCTCAAGGTACTTCAGCAAGCTGCGCATCACGTAGTGGTGGCATTCCTGGTTGTGCGCAAAGTCCACCTCGAAGACAGCCTCGTTGTCGTTGAGGGTGCTGCGCAGCCCCTCAATCGCCTCCTGCCGGCTGTGTCCGTCAAAGGCCTGCTCCACAGTCACATACCGGTCCACGATGGTGTCGATAATGACGCGGTACTTATCGCTCGGTGTCAGCGGGTGCTCCTTCGTTTCTTCACACATCGACGCTGGGATGAAAGGCAGGTGAATCGCCTTGAGCGTGACGGATGAGAGGCCCAGCGAGGCGAGGCCGGCAAACGCTTTGTGCACCCGCTCCTCGATAGACACCCCCTTGAAGTGGAAGCCGTTGACGAGCACCCACAGCGACTCTGCGGCGCGGCGCGCGCGTGTGACGCCGTCTGGCCGCTCGTACTGACGGGCCAGAAGGAGCTCCTTCGGCCAGGGGTCTTTGATCTCTCTTGGCCGCGCAACCTTGCTCGGGTCCTCGGGGGTGATCTTGCCCAGCAGCGAGCCCATAGCGATGGTGCTACCTGGCACGGCGTGGTGGTGCAACGTACCAGTCGTTCTGGCCCGCAGCGGTAGAATCATCTTCATTACCTCCACCTCGGCAAACGTGTCGCCCTCATTGACGTGGCCGTCATTCGCAATGACGTAGCGCACCAGGCGGCCGGGGACGGTGGCCATAATCTTCGTCGGGTCAACGTCGCCGGAGAAGTTCGTCACTTTGCCCCCGATGGTGATGCGCAGACTGCTCGGCTCTTCCGCAACGTAGGCGACGAGTGTCTTGTCGCCGATGGTCAGCTGCAGGGCACCGGACTTGAGGATGCGGTAGGGCACAATGACGGTGCTATCGTTCAACGAGATGGCGTACTCGTTGAGGCTCACCATTCCGGCGCTCAGTGTGTACTTCTCCGAGCAGCTCACGTAGGACTCGGTGTGGAGGTTGGAAAGGTACTCGACGGAGGGCACGTGGCCGGCGGCGAGGAAGCTGATGTACTTGTTCTTGTGTTCCTGCATGGAACGCATGTTTCGGTAGATGCTGGCGGCGATCAGCGCGGAGTGGATACTGCGGGGGTGCGCCGGCGCTTCAGCAGCCTTCTTTGCGATCAACTTATCCAGCCAAGCCGTGCTCACATCGCAGTCGCGGAAGGCCGGCGTCTCCAGCAGCTCCATGACGTACGGTGTCGACGTGCGAATTTCGCCGCGGACGACAAGGTGGCGGAGCGCCAGCACCATCCCGCGGCGCGCCTCCTCGCGGGTCTCGCCGGAGGAGAAGATGTGCCCGAACTGCGAGTCGGAAAACTGGTGAATCTCGCCGCTGGAGCCGACGGAGAAGTAGCCCCAGCACTCTCTGCTGTTCTTGAAGGCGATCTCATCCACCTTTCCGGAGGTCGGCCGGAAGCCTTCATCCGTATCCTCGGCGGTCACGCGCACGGCAATCGTGTGACACTTTGGCGGAAGGCTGTGGCGGGCCGTGAAGTCGATGGGGGTGACGCCGTACGCCTCCTCACCGTAGAACACGCGCACCTCCGGAATGCGGTCGAGCGGAATGCCCATGCCGACGCAAAACAGGGCGGCAGGCAGATTCACGCCGGAGATCATCTCCGACACGGGGTGCTCGACCTGGATGCGCGGGTTCAGCTCCAGAAAGTAAAACTTGTGCGTCTCCTTGTCGTACATGTATTCCACCGTGCCAGCACCGCAGTACCTCACCGCACGAGCGAGCTGAATCGCCGCGCTCTCCATCGCCATGATGACGGCCGGATCGACCCCGAAGGCGGGGCCTTCCTCGATGACCTTTTGATGGCGCCGCTGCACACTGCAGTCACGCGTGCCCACGGCGATGCAGTTGCCGTGACAGTCGGCCAGCAGCTGCACCTCCAGGTGGCGCACGTTCCCCAGCATGCGCATCACAAAGATGTGGCAGCCCTTCACTTCCTCCGAGACGGCAAAGAACAAATTTTTGACGTCCTTCTCACACGTGCAGCAGCGGATGCCCTTGCCGCCACCACCCTCCGACGCTTTGATCATTACAGGGAAGCCGATGCGCTGGCACACCTCCTCGCATTCCTCCGGCGACGTCACGTACGCCCTGTCGTACGTGACGGGATCCACACCGAAGGTGTTTGGAGCGATGCGGAGGCTGTCACCGCTCCACGGCACCGTCGGTACACCGTTCGACTGCGCCACAATGGTTGAAGCGATCTTGTCTCCCAACGCAAACATGGCGTCCTCGGACGGACCGAGAAAGGTAACGCGCTTCGACTTGAGGCACTCGCGCGGCAGAGCCGGGTTCTCGGAGGCGTGGCCCCAGCCGGGATAGATGGCGTCGCACATGTTCTGCAGCGCCGTCTGCATAATCACGTCCACGCTTGCGTAGTTGTTGCTGTTCATGCCGCCAGGAACAAGGATGTGCTTGTCTGCGAGCGAGATGAACTCGGCATTCCCCTTCAGGTCCTCTGGGGTGGCCATCACCACGAACTGCACCGCCTCAGAGTCGCCCATGTGGTCGTACATCCACGAGCGAATCGAGTCCATCCCCTTCACAGCAGCGAGTCCGTTGTTGGCAACGAGAAGGCGCTTGATTGGCATCGTCCCCCCAAGTGAGCTGCACAGCTGCTGCATGGACTCGAACTGGAAGCCCACGGGGGAGTCCCTTCCCTGCTCCACCTTCATTGTTGTACGTGTTGACAGCGACACTTTGGGGATATCTGCGCTCGTGGCACGATACAGCGCTTGTTCTCCGTAATGCAGCCGTGTGCTTGTAGCCGGCGCACGAGTAGGGCAAGGCGCTTGGGGCGGGGGCGGGGGGAGTGCACAGGCGTGGCTTTTGAAGGACCGCACAGGAAAAGGAGGAAAGGGGGGCGACGGGGAAAATAAACGCGACGGCTGACGTTCGCTTTGTTCCACTGCAGCGCGTTACGGTGTGGGCACGAGAGAGGGAGGGCGGGAGATCCACCGAGGACACGAGGCGAAAAGAGAGAAGAGGAGGAGAAATTTAGAGGACTTGGGCTGATGTGAATACGCTTCGGGTATCGAGACGTGCACTGTCCCCTTGCCCCCTCCTCCCCGCACCACGGCCCCAAAGGTGGAAAGAGGGCGAGGGGGGTGGGGTGGAGGAGAAGAGGTCCCTCTTCCACGCATATGTGTGAATTATCCCGTCGACCGTATCCTTAGAGAGAGACATGCGGACACGTTGGCAAAGGCGAAGAGGGGAACTCGTAAGAGATCGGAGGCTTCTGCAGTGGAGTCTGCCTGAAGTGTTTGTCTTCTCGCGCACCAGTGTTCACTACTTCTGCCTCTGGGCAACAACGCACTAGCACTCAACAACAGCAACAACAGCGCACACCTATGCGCGAGAATGACTCCGCGTCCCTCTCTTATCCGCACATAATCTCACGAAGTCAACAGACAGAGGCGCCTCTCACTGCAGCGCAGAAACACGATGCTGCTGTGTGGTCACGAAGAGACGCAGACGCAGGCCAGCAGATCCTGACTTCATCTCACGCTGCAGACTCCTCCACATGAACCCGCCTTGCCTCAGACTCCTCTTCCTCGTTGTCGTTCAGCTTGTCGCAGTCTGAGCGGCCGCGCTTGAGGCTCGCTCGCCGCGGCAGACGGCTCTCTTCGTCCTCCAGCAGCGAGTTCCGACCACTAGGCGGATCAGCACAGTCCAAGGTGGTCACCGCAAACGATGCGAGAGAAGTCGGAACAGCAGAGGATGGGACACAGGTCGTGTCGCCGCTGCGCTGTTCAGCCGCACTTGATGCGGCTGTCGCCCCAGGCGAGAAGTCGGCTGCGCTTGGCAAGTATGCCAACGTCTGTGCCGGCGGGGGCACTGATGCTTCCCTCTCCTCGTTGTCGGAGTCGTCGTCAATACTGCTGAGGGACGCAAGCGGATCGTCTTCGGCCTCGTTGTCTTCGTCGCTGGTCGTGGAAGTGGTGTGAATCAGGCCTCGCAGACGTGCCTCAGAGCCGCCGTCCACAATTGGCGTGCCAAGCGGTGACTCGAGGCCAAAGTCAATGGCGGCGGCGTCGAAGTCGGCAAAGCCCGATATGCCGGAGCGCTCCACCGAGCTGGTGAGGCTAGAGCTCTCCGCTTCGGCCAGCTGCGCCTGCTCTGGGGTTTCCTCCAGTGCCTTCTGCAGCCGTTCGTACAACACTGGCACTTTTTTCGCCAGATGCTCACCGAACTGCGAGAGTATACCGGAGGCGACCGCCTCGAACGGCCGCGCCGGCGGCACTGATGCCGGGAACGTCTGCTCTGTCTTGCTGATGGAGTCGTCGCTACGGAGTATGGTGACAAACGGGCTCGGCCCAAAGGAACCACCGCTGTTCATGGAAAAGGTGCCTTGAAGCTTCTCACGGTGAACTCCCTCGCAGACAGCGGCGATCAGGTGCGCCAGTGATGAGCTAAGCAGATTGTCGCGGTGGCCGCACTGTAGATATAGCAAGAGCGCCGTGTGCAGCAGACTCGGTGTGAGATCACCGGTGGCGAGAGTCACGAGCCGCGCATCGCGACGGTTTAGCACGGTGGCCAGAAAAGAGGTAACAGAGGATTGCAAGTTTGCCATCCGCCGTTGCGGTGACACAAGCGTTGTGGCCAGTGCCGGCATCAGCTTCGACAACGTGAGCAGCTCGAGCAGGCTGTTGCACCGCGACGAGTCAGCCTTGGAGATGATGACCGCGATAACGCGCAGGCCGTACACAACTTGCCGCTCTTGCACCAACGACAGCTGAAGGGCACCGGCCGTGAACGGGAGTCTGACACCGTTGGTGCCACCCCTCAGTGGTAACGTTGCCACCGTCACTCCTGCTGCTTGTTCCAGCAGCTGTGCGAGGTGCACAGCGAGGTAGAAGAGCGGCGGGCGGTCCACCACGTTGCCTTCGATCCAGAAGCGCATCACCTCGTGCCGGCGCGCCTCCAGCTGCACATTGTCGCCGAACATAGCGAGCGTCAGGGGAACGCCAACGCCGCAGCACTGCACGACATCAACGACGGACTGCGCCTCCGCACTCGAGCGGACCACCGTGATGGTGCGCAGCAGCAGCTGTAACAGGCACCGGCCTGGAACGGCATTTGCCTCGGCCACTAGATCCTCGATGCACTCTGGAAAGTGCGCGGCACAGCTGTAGAGGGTGTCGCACACGAGCTGCACCGCGCGGGGGGGCTTCACCGCCCACTGCTGCGCTGGGGGATACGTCAATGCGCCTTCGTAGTACCGCAGTGCACATTCCAACACCGTCGTCAGAAACGGCAGGACCCCGACGCGCACGAGCGAGGAGAAGATCTCCGTCCGCGTGTCAATGCCGATCATCGCGTTCTTGACTGTCTTGGCGACGTCTCCGATGAAGGCCGCCAACTCAAACAGGTGCGCCACCTTGCCGGGATGGATAGAGGCGGGGTCCACGGCGGGAGAATCGAGGCGCACAGCATCCACAGCCGCACGGAAGGCATTTGGGAGGATAGTCGGCGACGCGACAATGTCGGTCATTAGAGTCATGGTGAAGCGCAGCGTAAAGGTGCTGAGGAGGGAGTAGGAGGCCGCATCGGCTGGCTCGAGGCTTAGGGGTATTAAGTCCCTCAAGTACCCACATGAGTACAAGACGTGGATGCGAGGCAGCATCGACTCTGGCAGGTGACACGGGTCGTGAAAGGTGGCGCGCCGCTCCTCGAAGCTCACAAAGCCGCTCTCTTTGTCACGGCGGCCAAGGCCGTACTGCACAATGTCGATGCAGTCGTCGATGCGCTCGTTCTCTACGAGCTGAGCGACGATCTTTCCCTCTGTGTTGTACGGGGACTGAAAGAGCGCCAGGACAATATGAGCAATGAGCTCCATAGAGGTGGTCTCCTCCTTCTCTCTACTGATGTGAAAGAGTTGAGCCAGCTTCGTGAAGTATTGCGGGTCCTCGCGGACGTAGAGGCCAAAGCGCTTGTTCTGCGACTGTGCCGCGTCCAGGATGCCGGCAAGGTTGTGTGGGTGCACGAGAAACCTGTCCGCAAGCGCTGGCACGCGTTCATCCTGCACGCGCCGCAGCCTCTCCGACTGCTGATACGACTTGATCTGGCGATAGATGAGGTCACAGCCCTCCTTGTTATCGAAGCTGCACGCGAGGTCGTTGCTGACCGACTCGTCATACCATACAAGAATGGTCTCGTCCTGGATGGTGTAGATATCGTCCAGACTGACGCAGCTGGAGAGGAGGAGGTCGTTTGGGTTGTCAGTGGAGAACATCTGCAGCCGCGCCGCGAGCTTTGTGCTTGCCTCTTCGTCCGTCGCCTTCCCTCGCTTTCCGCCTCCTCTTATGGAAACCCCCGGGTCGCAGCCACCGTCGATGGAACCGTCCACGGAGCTTGTCGGAAGCGGCTCTTTCACGATAGAAACAACACCAAGCCCGATCGGTATCCACTCACCGGCTTCATGCGAGGCGAACAGTTTTGCCTTCGTGATCGGGTCTGCGCTCTCCATGGCGGCAGTACACCTTCTGGTGCGGAGAGAGGCAGTAGACCGGCTATGTTGATATGGCGCGAGAGAGCGCCGCTACGCGCGTAATTGGGTCGGTGCAGCCTCGCCGGCGGTGTCTTCTATGGGAATGGCGGGTGGTGGTTGGGTAGGAAAAAGAGCGGGTATACACCTCGCCTGTCGCTCCTCCCCCCTCGCTCCGCTGCTCTATCCGTCACTAAGGCGCTTCTATGCTTGTATCCGAGTTCGATGTCAGAGATGCAGGCAGACGACGACTCACCTCTTGCCCTAATCAGCGTGAGGAAGGGGAGGAGGGGGTCGATGATACAGACCGAGTGAGGCGGAGCCTGCGACACGGCAGCGGTGGCTAGTGCACGTCGCCAATAGAGGAAAGAGAGAGAGAAACAGAAAACTCCAGGACAGGCCCACGAGATCACGCCCACTGTTCTCGCACAGAGAGACACCCACTGAGCGACACTCAGGAAGGGGGAGGGGCAGCAAGCAGAAAGATCGATTTCGCCGCTCCGATCATGCACACCGTTACATGACACCAAAGACAACGCAAAGCTAAAATGAAGAGCGAAAACGCGCAGCAACGCTGTAGGCGCACCGAGAGAGCCACGGAAGCGTATTGAGCTCCCAGGCCAGCGCTGCTTGTATTCTCCACCGAGGGATGAGGGGAAGAGAGTTTAGTAGGGCCCCCGAAGCGATGGCTCCGCTATCCAGCGACCACACACACACACACACACGTCCTTCCTGTGAGTACGGGGGTGAGGGTGGGGAGGAGTGGGAGGTCGAGGAGTGGGGAGAGGTCAAGCAGGGCAGCTGTTGACGACAGCAGCAGATCGTGAGGGTTAGGAGAAAGAAAGGAAAAGGGGGAGGGAGAGAGGCGGAAGCAGCGCCGCGAGAGCACAGGGTGGTGGGGAAACAGAAGCAAAATGAGCCGACCAACGAGCAAAGCACAGGCGTGAGCGGCTGCTCGTGAGGAGACGTCGGGTGCAGGCGTGCTGGACCTTGGAAAGAGGGCCACCGCTGCGCAAAGATGCACGGCGCCACTGCTCTGGGTGCAGGTCGAGTTTTCGATGTCTAATCCGGCCACAGTTGTACACACGCAGGCAGAGGGAGGAGGGCAACGGACATGAACTCTAACACGAAGGTGAACAGGAGAGAGTGAAGCGAAGAGGCGCGCGGGGGGAGGGGAGGGGGGTGCAACCCCCTCCCCTCCCAAAAAGCCCAAACACAGCAGTCGAGCAAAGGCTGTAGGTGTATGGATGCGCGTGTGAAAGCAGAGGAGGCGAGGGCAGAGGGGATGGCGGTGGCAAAGCTAGCAAGGGGTGTAGAAGTATGTGGGGGTGGGGGAGGCAGCCTGTAGGACACGCACAGAAAGGAAAAAGGTGGACTGTGCAGCTGTGCTGCCCGAGGGTGAGCGGGACGGGTGCCGGAGCGCCTTCTTCGCAGCACAGCAAACGACGCATCGCCACGATGTGGTCAACACGTTGAGCACTGCGCCGTCTGTCTTCCTTCACTGCTCTCCCCATTGCACTACTGATCTAACGAGCATTCAGCGAGGCCACTGAATGACTGAGCTGGGCTCCGTGCAGGAGGAGATCGTCAACTTCTGCGGCCAACGCGCTTGCCCGCTCCAGCCGGGTTGCGTTCCGTGTCCTCTGGTCGCTCAACATTTTGGAGTAGCGTAGGAAGGACTGAGACAGCTCGAGTGAGTCAATAGACAGACTTCGGCATCGTGTGGGGGTCGTGCCAGTAGAGTCTACTGGAGGCGCATTTCGAGTTTCGCGGTACATTTCAGCTGCTGGCGGGCTCGAGACTGCGCGTCGAGAGGTGCGCGGCGCGCTGGCCTTCCGCGCAGCGATGCAGACATCAACCTTCGCTGATGACACGCCTTGATTGCTGCGACGGGGAAGCGGGGAAAGTGTGAGTGACTGCGACGAATCCTCGTCCGCCTTATGTTGGGGGGTCGATTTCCTGCTGCTTCTCTGCAAGTTTGTGGACGCTTGATGAAAGGAGCCGTCGCGCGCAAGGGGTACTGGGGCGGCACCTGACGCCTCCTGCAGCAGGGCCACACGCTCGCGCAGCTGCATTACCTCGGTCTCCCACTGCTCCCGCTCCTTCACTACCAGGCCAGCAGCGCACGCGGCGAGCCACGCTGCCTTGTCCGCTGCGCACCGCACATATAGCTCGATGATGTCCACGAGGTGAATCTCCCAACTGGCCAAAGTCGCTATACAGGCGATCTCCGCAACAGCACCCACGTCATCTGCTAGGCGATGCTGAAGGCGCTCCACCGCTGACCGTTCCTGCTGCACCTGCCGCTCGCAGTCCGCCGCGATGGCCCGAAGACGGTCCTCCAGCAATGCTTTTTCAGTGGCTAGTCGTGCCACGTTCCTCTCAGAGCGGCGCAGCTGCTCCGTGTGCTCGAGCCTCAGCAGCTCTGTTTGACGGTCCACAGCCTGCTGAATAGCCGACTGGGCGACGCGTCGGCATTGCTGGAGTTCATCCTCCAGCAGCCGCTGGTGGTTCGTCAGTTCATCGATTTCAGACAGGCAGCTCTGGCGTATGAGCTCGGTGTCGCGCGAGTACTTTTCTGCCCAGGTCGTCGTCTCTGACTTCAGCTGCCGCTCCAGCTCCCCACAGCGGGCCTCAGCTTCGGACTGCTCCTTTGCAGCCGCGGCGAGGGACTCGGACAAGGTGCGCATCTTCACCTCATAGCGCTCCACATCGACGCGGTGGCGCACCTGCAGCTTCTCCTCCACCGCGACACACGCAGTTCGTAGCTGCTGCGACATCTCCGCCTGCGTTCTGCGCAGCTCCGTTTCATACTCGCGCATTGCCGTCATGAGGGTGCGAGTGGTCGACTCCGAAGCGCCGTAGAGAACGAGAAGCTGTTCCTTCGTCAGCGCCAGCTGGCTGAAGTCCTCGGCATCTTGAGCTGCCCACACCTGCGCCTGCACGGATGCCATGTGCAGCGAGGTGAAACGATGGGCAACTCCAGTCAAAGACTTCGCCTCCGCCAGCTGCACTTTGGCTTCAACAAGAAGCTTCTCTAGGAAGCGCACACGGTCGCGTAGCCCTCGCTTCTCTGGTGTAGAGCCGACGGGAGAAACAGAGGTCGCTAAGCAGGTGGTGGCGCCGGAGGTACTGTGCTGCGCACAAGCAGTGTGAGTAGAGTTTTCAGGATGCACAGGAGACGAGGATGGGGTCGCTGCTAACGACAGCGCTCTCGGCTCCGGCGAGGAGGGCTGCACCGCCCCCACAGTGGCCTCCGTGCCGGCAGGTAAGGTGACATCGGGTTCATCACCACTCTGATAAAGGACTCTCGCTGCGTGTGCCTGAGGGAGGAGTTCCGCCTGAAGCTGCACCATCTCATGCACAATCTCCGAGAAATTCTGCAGCAGTCCCTCCGAGAGCACGTTTGCCTCAGCCAACATGCCCTTCACGTTGTAGAGGGTCTCTTGGGGGCGGCTGTTGGCGGTAAAGAGTGCTCCAAGCACCCGTGTATACCGGTCACTCAGCGCGCTCAGCCGTTCTGGCCACGCCTTTGTCAACGCTGGGGACATCTGCGCCGAGTCAGCCGCTCGGGAAGTGGAATGCTGCTGTCGCTGTTGCTGAGCATCCGCGTGCATCTCCTCTGCAAGGGAGCGCTGCTCTGCCAGAAGACACTCCATGGTCTCTCGCAGGCGCGCCAGTGCCTCCTCGGAGCGTGCCCGCATTGCCTGGATGTTGGCGAGCTCGTCTGCGTGTTCGCGCTTGTGCGTCGCAGCCCCACGCAGTGCCGCCAGGCGCACAAGTTCAAGCAGATGACACACCTTGAAGGGCACGTTCGTCTGCTCCGCCAGCAGGTTCGCAACAGCGGTTGGCTGAGGTAACGGCGACAGCATCCCCAGGAAAGACTCCGAAAGGAGGGGACCACACTGCTCTGAAGACGTGGTGTCAGTGTGATACTCCGCTTCACGTGCGTCACCTGCAACATTCACGTAGCGCTCCATGGACTGAAGGCGCGAGAGTAACTCTTCGGGGATGACCTCGACAGGCTGCCGTGTCACGGCAATTGGGCAGGGAGAAGAGCACACACCGTCCTCATCGCCGGTGGACACGCCCACGTCATTTGCGTCCGCTTCACACTCGCCAGGTGCACACTCGCTCACATCAACCACACTGTCACACTCAGAGACACGCGCCTTTTCCGCATCCACTTTGCCGGACGACGACGCGACTGCCCTGCTGGCGCGTGCGTTGGGCTCCTCCTCCACCTGTGCCGCGTAGGCAGTAAGCTCAGCTCTATTAGTTGCTGGCCTCTTTGCCATAAACAGCCCAGTCGCCTCCATGAACGCCTGAATCGCAGCTGCCTGATGCTCGACAACGCTACAGTGCGCCAACTCTCGCCACTCGGACATTCGAGCAGTGAAGGCGAGGGTGCTGCGGTGGGCGCGCCGCTCCTCCGTGGTGGTGTGGAGGAGTCGCTCCGTGTACTGGACCTCCGCGTCATACAGTGTCCGCGCGTGCTGCAGCTCTCCTCGCAAATGGCATGCCTCCTCCTCCGCCGCCTCCTTGGCTGCCTGCAGCTTGTGCTGCTGTGATCGGCACAGCTCCTTCTCCTGCGCCAGGTCCTGCGCCTGCCGCCGAGCCTTCACCTCACGCTCTCGCGAGAGCTCGATAGTAGCGGCGGTCCAGAAGGAATGCTTGGCGGCATTGCAGTCGTCCATCATCACCGTTCTCACGGCGTGCCATTCCCCGATTCGCATCATCAGTCTACGGCGCTGCTGGGCGGAGCGCTGCGCTTGCCGCACTGCCGCCCATGTACGCCACCGACTGTAGGTTGCCTGACCGCAGTACTCAACCACAAGAAGGCCCAAGTGGCTCAGCTGCTCTTGCATCGCATCTGCGTGTTCATCGCGCTCTGCAACATCCGCTGCGTAGGCGGTCTGCGCGATTTTGAGCTGCTGTGCATGGCGCTCGGAGAGCTGCGCCACCTCCTCCGTCTGCGCACGCCGCAGGGCCGCACATCGCTCCTGGTGGATGGACTGCAGCTGTGCCTTCTCCAGTGTGTGCTCGCGCTGCAGGCGCTGCAATGCTATGTCGTGGCTGGTGTGCAAGCGCGCCATCCCCTTCCCGTGCCGCTCGATCATCTCCCGCCTCGACTCTGACGATCGCGCCTCTACAGCGGTTACTGCACGCTTCTGCTGTGCCCACCCCCGCCACGAGGCCCAGATGACCAGCGTGTGCGCGTGCAACACCCCTCGCTCCAGGGCACACGCCGTCCGCCCTGCTACGGTTTTTCGCTCAGCGGCGTGCGCAGTTTCGAGCTGGTGGCAGTGCTGCTGCCAACCCTCGCACACGGCGGTGAGCTGCACCACGTCGCACTGTAGGGAAGCTGTCCAAACCTTCAGCACTTTGCTCTCACGCATGAGCAGCGCTGTCCACCACTGGCCCTCCTGCGCCTCGATACGCAGCCGCTGCTGCGCCTCCTGCAACAGCAGCCCAGAGGCACGGCTGCCCCACCACTTCTCTTCGACGCCGCGCCGCTCCATCTTCTCCCGCAACAGAGCTGCAGACAGCTCGCCATTCCGCACCTCACTGTCGTAGTAGGCGCCATCCCTCTCGCGTTGCTTGCGTGCGGTGCTCTCCAGCTCCGACTGCAGCCGCACGTTTGCGTTACGCAGTTGCTCGCGCTCATCTCGGAGCCGCGCCACTTCCGCCTGGTGGCGTGAGGACAGCTCTTGCTGCTGGACGCGCAGCTCTCGCCGTTGGGTCTGCAGATTGTCAGAGAGGGTCCCGATGCTATGCTGGAGCTTTTCACTAGAAGCGTTGTGGCTTCGGCCCAACCACCGGATGAAGGAGCGGGCTCGCAGCACCGCACTGTCTGCGGAGACGACACGATCCGTTAGGAGTGCCTCCACCACATGTGCGGCTTTGCAATGTCTCTCCCATGACTGGCTGGATGCCTTGCTCCGCTTCAGCAGCTGCTCTGACTCGGCGACAGCGTTCTCTAACCGCAAACACTGTTCACTCAGTGGGGCAAGGGTGTCGACATCGCGTGCCAGCTTAGCCATCTCTTTCAGTAGACTGATATGGCGGTGCTGCAGACGGCCGGTTAGTCCTAGGATGGTGTGATGTGTGTATTCCTCCTTGCGCCGAACCACCTCAGCCAGCTCCTGCAGCTGTGCCTGCCAGTAGGAGTTCACATGGCTGACAAAGAGCTCAGACGACTGCGTGAAGGCTGCGTGCGCCTGCCGCTCTACGGTTAGTGTCGCCTGCAGACTGCAGATGGTGTCACGCAGTGCCACCTCTTTGCGTCCAAAGACCTGCTCAGTGCCCTCCTGCTGACGGATGTAGGTGCGAGTGCGCTCGCTAAACTCCACCGTGATGTCCCGCAGCGCTGTGCGCAGCCGCTGCACTTCGTCCTCGCGCTGGGCGCACACCTGTTCGTGGGTGGGGGAAGCGGTGGCCACCTGGTCACACTCGCTGATGCCCATTCTAAAGCTCTCACGCAGTGTCTTCTGGATGGCGGTGAGCTCTTCGCGGAAAAACTGTGCGCGCTTCTCCGCCTCTGTCGCTACAGTCTTGAGGCGCTGGCAGCGCCGCTCCTGCAGTCGCGAGCGCCACGTGCAAAGCGCCCGCTGAGATGCCGTCACTCGCCGCTGCTGGACGAATGCATAACAGGTGGCCGATTCGTACGTCTCTCGAGTTGCGTCTCGCCGTCGCGTGTACTCGCGAGCGAGGTGGCACATCATTGCCTTTTTCATCCACATGAGCAGCACGCTGTGCGCGAGACGTTGTCGGCGCCGTTTTAGATCGAGACAAACAATTCCATCTTCAAGGTGCTGCCGCCGCTCCCACTCGAGCCGTAGCCCGACAGCGTTGCTGTCGCGTTCCTCCGCCAGCTCCGTCGCGTGAGCATCAAAGTAGCGCTGCATGCTCTTCTTGGCTGCTTGCAGTTCCTTCTCCTTCGCCTGGACATTCTCCAGACGCTCTGCCTTCTCCTCCAGAGCACCAAACTGTTTGTAAAAGAGGTGGGCGCAGCGCTGGAGCAACAGCGAGGCTGCCTCCTGCCGCCGATGCACGGTGGTATGCAGATCCACGTAGTACGGGTTAGTTAGGGTAACGCCTGTCTCGAGGCCAACCGCAGAGGCCTTGACAACATTGCCAGCACCTCGCTCCTCTTCCTCCTCCACATGTGCGCGGAGGAGCGCGAGGTCATCCTGGATACCCAAAACCGCCGCCTGTGCCTGTTGCAATGACTTGGCCAACTCCTCCATGCGGCACACCTCGAAGCGCGTGGCGAGTCCGTGGCTGCCCTTTAGCAGACCGCTCTCCCGCCCGACGCTGATGGGGGACTCTGAATACCGCCGAGAAGAAATGTGCCGACTGCGGGCTGTGTGCGTCAGCATGCGTTGGTATGGGAAACAGACAAAGAGGCTCGATGAAGGGGGAGAAACAAAGATGCGAGCTTCACATAGCGAAGGAAAGAGAGGGAGAGAGGGGGGGACGACGCGCCACGACAATCCCCACATCACACAAAGCCTGCGTCTCTGAAGTACTGGACTTATGTATGCAGTACGAGGCAAGCCGCCGCCACTGCCACCTCAGAAAGAGAGAGAAGGACCGGGGTATAGAGAGGTCGCACCCACACACTGCCACCAGCGGCCCGTTCGTTGGTTAACAACGTCAATCGCTCTCTCCGTCATCCTTTACGTTAGCACCTGACAGCGCTCACGACGGCGGAGGTGTGTGAGCAAAATCGGCACACAGCCGAGACAAAGCGTAATGAAGCCAAGCAATCCAAATAGTCAACGCGACAGGCGAAGGCAATCTAGAGGGAACAGCGAGATGCAGCTGCTACGGGCAGTGCAGCACATGACGACACTCCACCAAGGCAGCAACACACATGGACAAGCAGACGTACATGTAAGATACCTGCAAGTGAGCACCCAAACTCCAGGGCCTCAACCGCATACGCATGTCGGTGCAATGAGCGAGTGAAGGCCCCAACGGATGAGAGTGGCAGAGGCGCCGATACGACAAGACGTGCTTGGGGGGGGGGGGCACTGTGTTGGAGAAGACAGCCCAAAACAAGCAGGCCTCTGCATCCGTACGGGTGTGCATGCGTGTGTGAAGGACATCTTCATGTGCGCCAAAGTGTGCGTCGTTGCTGTACAACGGGACGTGCGTGTCGGTCATTGTCTTCCCTCCGTCCCACCGCCGATGACCCTCGGCCAGCAACAGAGAACCAGAGAAACTTCCAACACCCCAGAAAGCCATTCCACACTCTGGAACCGCAGAGAGAGGCGTGTGGTGCTCCCTCAGCAGCAGCACCAGCGGCATCACGCGCTCGAGGGAATTACCAAAGAAAGACGCGGGGCAGCGACCTAAACCAGAAACAAGCGCAAAGCGGCGACGCACACGCGAGCAGAATAGACTGCAGGCGGGGCGGGCACACGCGGCGTGGACACCCCTGGACGTTTGAAGAGCGCATGATCGGCCTCGAGTTCGACGAAGCGGCACCAAGGCTAGCTGACGGGCACACAACAAGACAGGAAAAAAGCCTAACTCGCATCGCCTCCCGACATTCTCGCACTCTCATCGATACGCACGTAGTGGGACGAGGAGCACTCCTACATCTCACTCTGGGGGATTCTTCGGTAACGCCGAGACGAGTTTTCTGAGATGACCGATGCAGTGCGCCCTGCTAGTAGGCTCTCTAGACCCATAAAGATGGCTCACCAATCCACCAGCCAATCAAACCGGGGCGTCATCTCACTGTCGCAGCGATGCAACACCATCGCAGCCTTGTCCACCACCCTTACCATCAGGCCCTCCTCGTCCGCAAGTTCCTCCGCTGCAACGACGAGCTCCTCATTGATCGACCGCGACTCCTCCCTAACATGGGCCCTGATGTGGAAAACATCTGTGTGACTGCAGTCACAGACATAAACTCCACTGCGCTGCTTTCGAGAACTCTTAGCAGTCTGCACATCGGCACCCGTTATAGCCTCCTCCGCGCGCAGTTCGTCGTGCAGCGCCGCCTTGCATGCGACAGCATCACGGACATTGTGCATTCTCGGCAGAATCGCATTACTGTCCTCGTACTCACCGAGTCGCTTGAGTCGAGAGGCGGATGCTGCAAGTGCATCCTTAGCTGAGGAGGCCTCTCCCTTGGCGCGTCGCTTTTCCAAAACGCCGCAGCTCCGTTCGCCGTGTAGCCGCTTCGAGCTCTATCGAGTGCAGCGGCGTGGTGAGGTGGGCTTACTGACGCTGCAGGTCTTCGACTCGGCGCGCGTATCGCTTGCATCACTGTTGAAGATCAGTGCCGTGAGCCACAACACAGTGGCTTCCTGGTGACGTTCGTTCACCCGCACCTGCAGCTTCTCCCTGCGCGCCAGCTCCGCGTTCGACTGCTGCACGTCTCTGCTGTGTGCAGAGAGCATGGGCTTTCGTGGCGGCGTACTCGAGGCACAGCCTCCACCCATTCACCACCACCTTACGGGTCCTAGAAGGCACTGACTCCTCGAGTCGGCGCAGCCCGGCAGCCTGGTCTGTTGCAGCCTTGAAGTTACCTACAAAGGCGTTTGCCTCCAGAAGAGAGTAGGGCCTGCCAGGCTTTCTGGCATCGGCTCCCTTCGCAGTTCCCTTTGGGCGTTCCCTCTCGTGGTGCCGCTACCGGTGGCGCCGCGTCCCTGCGGAGCGCAGATGTGACTAACGCTACGGACGGAGCTGGCGTAGTTCGCTTAACCTTCGGCGATGTAGGAAATGTGCTGTCCATGAAGGCACACGTGTGGCCTACCCGCGGGAAACTCCTCGAAACGCCTCAGTGAAAGGAGGCGGTCTGCAGGCTCACCCAGCGGTGCTAAAACGTCACTGTGAGATGCACGTGAAGATCCACAGAGCGGCGTGTGTGCGGCGTTACTGCGATCGGCTTCGGTTGTTGCAGCGTCTGCCACAACGCGCAACTCGTGAGAGGAGCCACAGACATCAGCGGCTCACCCGTCATGCGCTGGAGAAAAGCAGAGGTAGGGACTGGCTGACGCCGTGGTGGCATCGAGTCCTGCGCGTGCCTGTCCGTGGCACTTCTGCCCCCTCGGGGCAGCACCAGCAGGCACCCTCAGCGACCAAACCGCGGTGGGTCGCCATCGTCGATCACTGCTGCATTCGAAGTAGCACGCGTCCATGCACGGACGGCTCGCATACTCGACCTGTACGGAGATACACGTGAGAATCATCAGGCAGTCTACAGACACTCCAGGCAGCAGCACAAGAAGCAGCGGGTTGTCGAGCAGGTTGCCCTGGCTCCGGCACACCCGCATCTCACGAAGCCTCTCCACTCCAGCGCCGAGACGGCCGGCAACCGTCACAAATAGAGCGGCACCCGAAAGGAGAGGCGCTCAATGCACAACGCCTGCTCGGGCGCTGTGGAGTCGCCCACCGGCGCGTACACACAGCCAACTGCACCGGCGGCACGCACACGGTCGTGCCATCCCGCTCCTCGCTCCGGGGGCTGCTGCACAGCTCCTTCAGCGTGTTCATGAAGAGCTCGCGCTGCGCTAATATGCGAAGCGGCAACGATGAACGCTTGTGCCACAGCGATATCCCCTGCTTGGCTGGCATCCCAGACGGCGACAGTAAGCCCCAAGAATAGGTCCGCACCGCCGCCTCCAGCAGGTCCTCCTCTCCACACGAGTAAACGTGCTCCACGCTGCAGACGCACTCGTACAGGCTCAGTGAGTGATGGGTGCCAGCGATGCGCTCCACCTCCTCAGTAGGCAGAAACAGTAGTTCGTAAAATATTTTGCTCACATGTGGCGCAGGTTCTTCATGGACGACGGTAGTGCACTGTGGTACATCGCTGAAGCTCGGTGCAGACAGCAGTACTGTTAAGCCGAACTGCAGCCTCAGCCCATCGGCACCGCAGCTGGTGTAGAACGTCTTCTAGAAGGGCCCGAAGGCAACTTCATCACAGGGAAAGGGGCGGAGATGACGTCTCCGGCGCAGTCCAACGCCGCCTGACAATTCCCTGAAACGGACAACGTCTCCTCCTCGTCATCGACCCAACGGTAGATGCGCACTCCTCTCTGAACCTCATGCAGCTGGTAGACGAGCATTTCCTCCGTTGCAAGGTAAAGCACACCACATACTGCCGAGACAAACCAACACCGTAGTTTCCAAGCTGAGAGGAAGCTCTCACACACCACGACAGCACGAGTAGTCCGGCAGAGAGCCAGCGAGAAGGCGCTGCGGAGAGGCAGTTCGCTGGTGAAAGGAAAGCCGTGGCAGTGGCGCTGTGGCCTCCACTCTTTTGCTGTCCGCTCGTTGAACACAGCCAGCGATCGTGTTGATGGATGATAAGCGCGAGGCGTACAGGGAAAAGGAGAGAGGAGGTGGGGGGCGAGGGGGGGACGAGAAGGATGAGGCGACGCAAATGCCGAGCGGGTCTGCGACTGACGCACGGAGCGACACTGGCAAAATATGGCGATAGAAAAAAATGATGTTTAAATGAATGGCGAAGAAGCAGACGGCGAGACAGCGGTGGTGCTATGCGTGCTGCGCCACAATACGCCCTCCCTCGCTTTCGCCACCTCACGCGCGCATCGAGTTTGGCCTTGCAAGAGCGTTTCTTTTAATTGATTTGCAGTGGAGGAGGAGAGAGGCGGCGAGGGGCACGGCAATGGTCAGCGCACACGTACGGCGAATGTGTGTAGGCCTTTTTGTACGCGGGAGCGAGAGAGAGAGTGAGCGATGGTTTGCGTGGGCAAAATTGAAATACCGCCACGTGCAAAGATGCGGCTGAGAGTGAGTCAGTAAGTGGCCGCGGGGCAGCACAAAGGAAAAGGAGGCGGGAGAGAAGACAGAAGGTCGTGCGCACCGCCTGTGGAGGAGGAGAAAGGCGATAGGAGCAGTGCGGGGAAGCAAATTCACCTTTGACGGGGCAGTGGAGAGAGGCGGAAACGCCAGTAGCTTACATTGAACGTAGCGGCCGACCTTCCGCTATGCCGTTGGAATAGAATAATGTTCGACTGGCTTCTGCGCTAGCGTCTGTGCCCTCTGGTGGTCTGCAGGTGCGCCCACCATCCGAGGACGCAACAGCTCCGACGACCAGGTTTGAGCTCCGTATAGGAGAGGGGAAACGTGGGCAAGCTGCCTCCTTTGCAGAGTGAAAACCACAACAGGCGTTGGAGTGTGCAGTGAGAGACGGAGACAAAACGAGGCACAACCACGAAGGCCCGCATGAACAAACTCTGTTTTGGGGCCGGCGCAACCCCCTAACACTTGCGAGCAGTAAAGACGGTCGCAAAGGCATCTGCGCTGCACGGGAGATCATCGATAAGCCGGCGTTCTGGGGATGCCGCACGTGCACTCTGCGGAGGAGACGACTCCAGCAACGAGGACTTCCGCACTGGAGCAGAGAGCAGTACCTTTTGGGGAATTGGCGATGGCGCACTCCAGCTTACAGAGGGAGTGGCGGTAGCGATACGAAGGGGGGCCGCTGCTCTTGAAGAAGATTCGTGAGGGCGCGCAGGAGCCTTTGCGCGTGTGGTTGGCGAAGCTGAGGCAGCCGTAGCACACACTTCCATCAGCGTGTGCTTCACCGCCACTTCTGAAGCGCTGAGCGGGCATATCACATCGGAGGCGGAAACACTGTCGAAGGTGTCCCGCTGCTTTCCCTTCCAGATCTCGTTCTCGTCCTCTGACACCGCCTGCGCAGAAGTATGACACAACGCGCTAATCGAGTCGCAGCCCTCTCCAGTGATGTGGAGTGAAGGTCTATCGAGTCGATCTTCGGCTGCGTTCTGCTGCTCCACGATGAGTTGCAATCGACTCGCCGCAGATGCTCCGAGCGCCGCGACGTCCCGCTCCAGCTGGTGCATGCATGTCGGCTCCACTACCGCTGCGCATGGCGTGGCAAACGTCACAGAGGAAGCCCTCACGGCCTCCTCGGGGGCATCACAAGGAAAGTCGCCGAAGTGGCTCTGCTCCGCTCGCCATGAAGCCTCGTGCACACGCTTCTCATTAAGGGCGCACTGTTCATCTGCCCACCGTTTCCGCTCTTGCACCGATGCCTGGAGAGATGCAACAGCCTCCTGGAAGCGGTGCTCGACCTTCGCTGTGAAGTTCTCCAGGTGACTCTCGGCCAGTTCGTAGCGTCGCTTTGCGGCGTCGCGCAACATCTCGTAGTGCTCCTGCTCTTCTTGGGCGAGTAGCTTCTGTCGACGCGCCTCCGCTACAGCCCGATGCAAATCGTGAAGCTCCTCCTCTAGGCCCTGGCGGTCTGTTGTGAGTGCTGCTCGAAAGGCATTTAACTCCGCCGCACATTCCCGCTTGGTCCGCTGCAAGCTCCTGATTCTGACCTCCAGTCCCTCAATGTACTCCAGGCACTCCGTCTCCTGAGCTCTGCTAACTTCAGCCACTGCTGATGCGTGGGCGACAGCCTGTTTCGCCTGTTCCTCCATTATACGCACATGATCCTCTAGTCCGTCATTGATAGCTGCCAAGAGCTCATGACGCCGCTCGGCATACTCAGCAAAGGTGCTGGTCGCTTCCAGCACCCGCGAGGCCACGTTGAGCGCCGACTTCTTGGCAGACTGTCGCCTGTGTGGTACAGGAGACGGTGAGCTGCTCCCGTTTGACGCCATTAGGTGCCCACTGTTGGTCTGAGCCAGCGCAAACGGGGGTGGGATGAGGGGCGCATGTGCGCGAGCAGCATGGGAAAGGGCGGAGGGAGAAAGGGGGTAGAAGAGCCACCACAGCGGTAGAGCGCTTGTGAAGACGTTGAGCAGACGGAGACACAAGGAGCGAGAGAGAGAGAGGACCAGCGTGAATTTGCCGTCCGTATCTATACGACAATCGCCATCCTCTGTGGCATGTGCGCGGGTTTTTGCGGAGAGCGACGGGAGAGTACGGTGCCCTCCGTCGCAACGTTAGGGTGCGCGCAGTGCTCACATGCATTGACGTGCATTGTAAAGGCATCGACGAGAAAGAGTAAGATGAACCCAAAGACGGGAGTGTCGACGCATTCATGAAGAGAGGGTGGAGCACCTCGCTCTATGACCGCAGCAGGCTTCCATGCGTCGCCTACCGCCCATGTCACTGCCGTGTCGATCAGATCCAAGCATGCAGCTCGAGAGAGAGAGACAAAACATTGAGAGACGCACCTTCACGGTCGGAGGATGCGCTCCGGCTAAGGAGTGACCACTGGCAGCTTTACCGCCGGGGTTAAGGCGGGATGACGCTTCTTGCGCTGTGGCGCCTCGGAGTGATGCCCAAAGTCCACCAGCTTCGCGGGATTCGTGCGCACGGCGATGCGATCCGTCGGGGGAGCTGGCGGAGGGATGAAGGCGTTGTGGGTGCGATGCTGAAATGATGGCGACAGTGGTGAGAGAGATGCAGAGGCAAAGGTCTGCAGTCGAAACCCTGGCGCTGGTGACCACGTAACAGCGCTTCGAGTCTCGCTTTCCTCCCCCTCGCGCAGGGAAAAGAGAGACGCGGTCGCTTTGGGACTACAGAAAAGTTGCACACCTTGCGAGGGGACCCCCGCAGCCGCGTGCGTGAGCGGACTGTCCCCGGCAGGACTCGTGGAGCGGCTAGCGTGGAAGGAGTCGATGTCGGAAAAGTCCGTTCCCGCCGAGACGGAGCGAGGAAGCAACGCTTGGGTTTGCGTGGACTCAGAGAATCGCAGCGGCGACTGCGCGGGTGGGCGCTGAAGAAACTTCGACCACCACTTATCGTAGTAGACACGGTAGATGCGCTGAGTCACCTTAAACTTCACAAGGCGGTACTGCGCTATTGTGGCGGCAGAGAGGGAGGTGAGCAGCTTGTGAGCAGTGCGCGCCTTGTCAGCGTTCACAACAACAAACTCCGCAGGGAGCGAGCGTCCACTGGCCCCCATCTTGCGCAGGTTCAACGACACTGTCGACCGCGCCGGTGAGGTGGTGCGTGATGCTTGTGCGGTTGCGGCCACACTGACCACAGGACTGCGAGAGGCCTGAATATCATCAAACGGCTCACTCTTCAACATTACCGACACTTCTGGGTCTGCCACCCGAGCCGCGGCTGCTGCATCGCCAAAGTAGGTGCACATGCGAGGCGGCGTTGTGTTATCCTGCATGGAGGAGAAAGAGCGGTGCTCCAAGTGTGCCGTGGATGCCGTGGAGTCACGCACGCGCCTGTCACTTTCTGGTTTCAAAGACGACGCAGCCAGTGGCAGAGGAATGAAAAGCTGACTTCTGATAAGCGCCCCCTCCTCCTCGTCGGGCAGAATCGAAGACGCGTCAACGGGCTGCGGGCTGTCCGCACGTGTACTGCTGCCTTCCTCAGCTTGCATCTTGTCAGGCGGGGCCTCGACGGCTGATATGGCCCACACGTTGGTGCTTCCTTCCTTGTCCATGCAAGGCAAACCACTGCTGAAGCTGCTAGAGTTGGAAAACTGCACATTCACTGCTAAGGAGTTATTGTGGTGAGACATGATGGCGGTGATATCGGTGGTAGCAGCGCGCACGCGGCATAACTCACCGCAGAATCAACAGTAGTACACACAGAAATTAGCCGCTGCAGACATCTACGTCGTTGTGCGGAGGAGTTGGGGGGCACAGCGAGGGCAGGCGCACAATTCGTACTCAGCCGAAAAAGCGCAGCGTGTATAAACGTGTGATGGAGGGCAGTGAAGAGAAGAGAAAGAAGACCAAAGACCGCCGGCTAACGCCCGCTCGTCAAATGATCGATGTCCGACAGAGCAGCCAAAGATGTGGGGAGGGTGAGGCGAGGGGTGAAGAGAGAGAGCGGACAGGCTCAGCGGCAGCAGCGCCGTCGATGCATTGGGGAACAGCTGGAGGGTAGAGGAGAGAAGAGGAGAGTACGCAGCTCGGCGTGGAAAGAGGGGCATGGCACCGAAAAGAGGCCGCACTGCTGGTTCAGCTGTCGAGAAACGAAAAGTGCAGGTGCCGCGTCCCCCCTTTTCGCCACATGCACGGCAAGGCGGGTCGGGGGTACAGAGAGCGACGGCAATTGGTGACCGTCTCCCGCAAAGGGGACTGGAGAGATGTAAAAGACGAGTGGAGACAGTGACTCACAGCGCAAAAGAAAACAAGAGAGCGTACGCCGTCACCCAAACACGCGCAAGTACACAGCTGCAGCGGTCGATGCAATACTGCCGGGCTATGGGGGAGGAAGACTCATATGTCTTGCTGAAACCTCCAGGCAACTTACTGTCACACTTGCCTCCGCATAGTCGGGTGAGGCGCTAGCGCGCTCCCGACAGACCCACGTGCCGGCACTCCACGCAATATGCCCGGAGAAGAATGAACCCTTCGTGTTGAAGCCACTGCCAGAGGCAGGAGAGCGTGGCCGACACGGCGACGTCATCACCAGGAAGTCAGTCGAGGTCGACTTGGTGAGCTGCACCGGTGCAGCACGCTCCGGTGGATTGCATTATGCGCCGAAGGGCAAAGCGTTCCGGTCAGCAGACACCGCGTTGCCTGTGGATGGCCCATTGTCATTCTCCTCGACCTTCGGCTCGGAACCTGCCCTCCCGCCACCACCACCTCACTGCAGTACGTCGAACCTCTCAAGCGACTTGACGATAGATCGACTCGTCGTCGTCGGTTCTGCGGCGAGGCTGCCGGGGTGGTACAGCGAGGAGGAGGCACTTCGAGCAAAAAGGGGGCTGCCGTTCGATGTCGGCGAGGAGAGTGCGCGCGCAGGAGAGTCATGAGAATACAAATCCGGCACTGCTGCTAGCGCCAAAGTTACGTCTGCACTCGTCACGGTCGATTTTTCGAGAGCGATGTTATTCGCCGTGGCCGTCCCCCTGCCTTCCTCTACACTGCGCTGTTCCCCTGCTAAAAGAGCACCGATTGCTGAGCTGTCGAAAGGGACCGCCGGAGTCTCCTCCGCTGTCTCCCTCGCCTGCTCCAGTGCGTTCTGGGCCGCTTGAAGCTCCGTTGCAGGAGCGGACAGGCACCGCGTCGACGCGTTAGAGCGGGAAAACGGCTGAGTAACCGGCGCGTCGCTCGTGCCCTCCTCCGCGACAATGTCAGTTGACTGCCGCACTCCATCGTACGGCGGCGTCACTCTACTCCGTTGTTGGAGGCGACAGAGTAGCGGCGTTGGCGCGTGGCTGTGCGGCACACCCTCGCCCAACTCCTCTTCGCCTCGCCCGTTGCTGAGCGATACAGCATGCCGCCCATACCCTGACCGCTCCAGAGGAGACTGCCCCGCCTCCATGCCACGCAGGGAAAAGGAGCCATTTTCGGTCGGTAGAGCAGAGGTAACTGCGAAGGACCGCTCAGGCGTGCACAGTTGTGTCAATAAGGAGGCGGAAGTGCCAAAGGGTACCGTTCCCGAGTGCTTGGCGCCCTCTGCGCCACCAACCCCTGCCGAGGAAGAGCGAGATCGGCCCGCAGTCGCGTCTTCTCGCCGCGCTGCTGCTGCTGCTGCTGCGTTAAGTGGAATAGCGCACACTTCTTTCTGTTCACCCCTCCGCACGGAGGAAATGACTGATTCGATGCTCTCACTCCGCGGCAACAGCGCAGCCTCTCCCGCATCACACAGCACTACAGCATTCTGCCCGCCTACTGCCTTCGCCACCATCGCTTCTGCGCGTGTATCAGCCGGTGAAGTGGGTAGGGATGTGCGGACGAGAGCTCGTCGGTCTGCGCTGCCTTCTGTGGCAAAATCGCCGGTCTCTTCCATCCTATGGGTTGACTCTGCGCGGTTTGGAGGACACACACTCTCCACGCGCAGGGCCAGGTCCTCCGTTGTCTTTTCAGCTGGCCGGTCTTTGCTGCCAACGGCGAAGCGCCTCGGAGGAAGCCGCGTGGTGGGAGGGCGAGGCAGATCATTCACCGGCGACGACACCGCCACCGCATTCGTTATTGCTGCTGGCTGATCCGTATCTTCCAGGGACGACAATTTCTCTCGAGACACCGCCGCTACTGTTCGTTGATGAGCGTCATAACGGTGTGCGCTCCTCGAAACGGGAAGACCGCCAGCATTCGCCTTTTGACCACTGACAAGCGCTGATACGGGGTCTGAAGAGACAGCGCCATTGACAGCGTCATCGGTGGCCCTCCCGTCGGCGAGTGCCACTGACTTCTCTGCCACTACCTCACGTCGAACCGCACCCGTTGCGACATTCTCCACAGATGCAGCCACCGCTGCGATTGCTCTCGCTGCTGCCGACGGCGGTGCGGGACTACAGGGGCCGCTTTCCTGAAGGTTAGGCAGCCGCAGTGAGTCCAGAGCCTCCCTCCCCACCGGCCCTTTCATTTGTGGCGGATACGGCGGCATCGACCGCACCACAGCTGCCACAAGCTGCTGAGTCTGGCTCTCTGAAACAGGGTCGCTGAGAAGTCGGCTGGGCTGCTCGACAGTGGGGGAGAAGTTGGTGAGGTCGGCAGCGACGGCTGCCCGCTGACGCGTCTCCCATGTGGCCGCTACCTGCGTGCAGTTCGTCGGCGTCACCGGAAGTCTCCACGCAGGAAGCGCACCGACACCGCCGCGGGCAATCATCTGGGATACGTCGGTCGCCACACTCCAGCTGGCCTCGCTTTCGCTACTTACCGCGGCAGGAGCAATCCTGCGGAGCTCCGCATCGATATCTACCGACGCGTTCCACAGCAGCAAGGATGATGAGGGAACAACCCCGTCGTGCCCACACAGCACTAGTTTGTCCTCTACAGCTCTGATTATTTCTTCCCTGTGGGATGAGACTTGCGCGTGCGATTGAAGGCTCGTCGTTTGACCGACACGGCTGTCAAGGCGTGACTCGACCACTGCAGACGAGGACTTTGCAGTGCGGTAATGACGTAGCAGCTCGGCTTGTAATGCGGCAGCGTGAAGAGGCTCATCTGCAGGCTTCCTCGCTACTGCGGAAGTAGGCACGACCTCCTCTGCGTGGTACGAGTCGATCGACACAAACGAGGATTGAGTTGAAAGGGCGGAGCTCTCAGGCTGCTCCTCCTCCACGACAGTCAGTGCCTTTTCCACACCACCCTCTGCCACATCGTCCCGTACCTGTTGCTGAAGCGGAGCTGCAGCGATCAGCGTGCTTTGGTCAGTCGTCTCTCTCCGAATCAGCGGTTGCGCCGCCACCTCGCCAGATGTGCTAGCGACACAGCTACCTGTATGGTGGGGGTCTTGGGAAAGTAACTTCAGATTCAGACTCACGTCATCCAGAGATTCTTCGGAAGAGGTCTGAGGCGCGTGAGCCTGGGTCGGGTACGCATGCACTGACGGTGGGAAAGCAGCAGGTCGTCTAAGCATTCCTGCGTTCGAGTGTACTGAAGACTCTTCGAGTGTGCCTTGCGGCGCTTGTTCAAGAGGTCGTCGCAGCGCTGGAGACTTGTTCGCACCGCTGAGGTGCAATGTCCTCTTAGTCTCCCTCCCGGCACAGCAAATCTCTGTCTTTCCCTCGTTAGGATCGGAGGCAGCAGCAGCGGGCATCCGCGCCTCGTCAGACAAGACAGACGCCCCGGCGTGCATTGGTGAAGGCAAGCAGGAGAGGGCTGACAACGCAACCGGAGGCAACCCCGCGCCTCGCTCGCCAGAAGAAGGTGCAGCAGCCGTAGGTGCTCGAAATCCCAAGGTGCTCGGTGAATGCTCCTCGCTCCCTCGGCGAGGGCCCCGAAGCAGCAGTGCGCTGTCACCTGCGCCGTCACAACTTTCGAGAGCCCCACTTCCCTGAGCGGGGACCTGCGGTCTGTCCTGCCGAACCTTCAGCAGCTCTTCGCCTGCGATGTCCTCTCGAGGGGTAGACGACAACGTGAACACTATGGATGGCATGGAGGAAGACGAGGTGGCGTCGCCTTCCCACTGATACGACGATTTTGGCGAGGCCGCACGCTGCGCCACTCGAACATCCTCCCTCGGAGTCATTTTTGCCTCTGTGATCTGGACCGCCGGTGCGGTGCCAGTGCCGCGCACGTCGCGAAGAGCCACAGGTGAAGGGCTACCTGCATCGCACTGGGCGGTATGTGAGCGGCCGCTGCAATGGTGGTGAGGCGGCATGCGCTTGTTATCGCTACATGCGGTAGGCGGCAGTCTCACCGCTATCGACTCATTGGGCTTCACACTGGTCGACTCTCCGCGGAGAACCGTGAGTGCCTCATCGCTTGGTTTGCAAGGGAGGTCTTTTGCACTGGCTAACGACACACGGGCATCGAGTACGACCTCTTCGGATGCCCCGTACGTCGCTTCGGCAACGTTCTGCTGCTGGTCTAGAGCTTTCTCTCGGTCATCAAAGTAGGTCAAGACGGCAGCTCGCCACTCCTCTCTCGGCGCAGAATGCGTGGAAGCACTCCTCTTTGACGTCTTCACTCTCTCCCTTGCACTGACGATAGTGTCAGCGGATGACCCGGTGTGTGAGGTGCGGCTACACGGTGTATGATGTGACGGATAAGCACCGTTGGAAGAAGTCGCAGCAGCCTCACCGAGAGCGCTGCCATTGCGCTCCACTGAGAGGGCCTTCGAGGATGAGCTCATTGGAGCTCCAGCCTTCAGTGACACCAATGGTTGACGTGAAGCTGACTCGATTGCTGCTTGCGCCAAGCCCTCTTCCGCGCCTTTCTCCAACCTCCACTTCTCGGCCTCCTCTATTCGCTGACTCGCGGCCTGTTGCCGGAGATGCGCGGCTTTGGTGGACCGCGGCGTTTGCAAAGATGCCGCGCTACTACCGTGCTGGCTCGTTGGCGTGAGGGGGGTGCTGCACGGTGCGGAAACTGAAGCAGTGCGGTGCTGTCCACGTGGGCTGTTCAGCGCGGACGTTGGCAGTGACTGTCCCTTCGGTCGAAAGAAGATGTTCTTCGCCGCCTTGTCGCGCTCTTCTATGCAGTGGTGAACGTAATCGATACGCAGCCGCGTGGCGCGGGTACGCCGCTGAATGGAGGTGTGAAAGTTGACAGTCGTCGTGTCCACTGTAACGTCCTGCGACGGTGCCGTCACCGAATGCCCCGCGGTGTGATCGACAGCCAAGTGCCGCTGTTGTACCCTCACTCCCTGCGCCAGCATAGGACTGAGTTCCAACAACGAAGCGTTCGCCACTTCCACTGACGAAGAGTCCCTCTGACCAGGCGCTGAGGCGGCTGCAGGGAATGAATGAGGTGACCTGTGCGGGGGGCCAGCCTTCCTGCTGCCAGACCGGGGGCGGTGGCTGTGCACTGGCCTCGCGGGCGACAACGGCGGCGCAAAACGCAGTGGACGATGCAGGTAGGTGGTGCAGGGCAACACTGCGTGTGATCGAGGGTGTGGAGACGCCCTAACATTGTCCTCACCGATACCGCGCTCGGGTGTGGACTTCGAGTGGGGTACAAAAAAGAGCGGGTTGTATATATAGTCGTCTGGGAGCCGCAGGTGAGGCATCGGAGGCGTGGCGCCGTTGTACTCCATCGCGTCCGCAAAAATTGGCGCAGGGAGAGGAAAAGCGAGAGGGAGGAGGAGGACACAACTAAGGAGACGGCGAACACATAAAGAGAAGCTGAAAGAATGAGGTTGGTGCGTACAGAAGAGCCGCCACGAGGGAGCACAAAGTCGCTGTTGAACGCCCCAGTCTCTGTGCGTGTGTGTGTGTGTGTGTGTGTGCTCGAGGCGATTGAAGATGAGCCAATATGGAGGGTGTCCGACGGCGGTGCTGTTGGTATTCACACAAATTGAGAGATGCTGGAGAGAGGAAGGAAAAGAGCGGAGGCGGCTGATCTAGTTCTAGGAAAGAAGGATGCTGCACCCACCCAAGCACCGACAGGAGTCTCAAACTCCCCCTTCAACAGCAAAGGCGGTGCCACGTTGATCGGGTACGAGCCGTGAGTGAGGCCCAGAGAGAGAGAGGCCTTCTGCGGCACGCACATGGCAAAACAAACTCGCCGATGTGAAAGAGAGGGGGAGGGAGGGGTGCATGGGGAGTAAGAGTGCGGAAATGGGACCAACACAGCGAGTGAACCACTGGAGAACCCATCGTGCCGTGGAAACTGAGCGAGCGACCGGCAGAGGCCGCACGTCCTCCACAATGGTGCGACAAGTATTGTCACGACAACCTCCGCTGCCCCGCATCGCATGGTGAGTCTCCTGCCCCTCTGTTTTAAACGGGAAAGCGGCAGAGGAGCGAGGGGGCAGTGAAGAAAAAAACAACGCGAGGACGACGACAATGGCGTACTCATTCGCCTTTCTGCTGCGTTTCACAAGTGTTCGGAGAGCAGCAACACTCCGTGAAAGTGGAGCGTGCAGACAATCGCCTGAGTGATGCACCGGATCGTTTTCCTAGGGCTTCCTGCGGTGCCGTGCTCATCCCTCCGGAGCGACAGTGTGCAGGCACCGGCGACATTAAACTGCGGTACCTCAAAGTACACCGATACCAGCCTGACTTCTCGCCACATCGCCGCCGTGGTCTCCTTAGAGGGCCTGAAGCGGAGGCACGCCTGATGTCCGATGTTGACCGAGAACTTGGGCACCAGCCAGCACAGCTCCCGTTCAACCTCCTTTCAGGCATACGACTGGACTTGTCCTTCGCGCCGTACCCTGTGCTGTTGCGCTCAACGTCGTCAACCGCAGGGGCACAAAAAGAGACCCACGGCCGCCGCTCTATCACCTCAGCCGAAAGGTCAGCACGTATGCAAGCCATTAGCGCTCCTCGTCACACCGACTGCAATTCCATCAACTGACTCAGGAAGAGCACCGAGACACCGGCAAGGCAGAGAAAGTCGTAGCGCGGCACTGCAACCGCACTGATAGAGGGGCGCAGAGACACCTGACGCGCACGAACAAACTGAAAATCCCCCACGCCATTCTGGAAAAACAAACCCTCCACCACAACGGCATCTGGTGATGGCGAGGGCTCGGCGACCGTGGAATCGGCACGCAACGTGATCTCGTTTGACAGCTTCACTTCTACACCGGGCGTGCCTGCGAGAAGGCTCTTCAGTGCGAGGGCCCCTTCCACTACCTTCATCACAGTCCCGCGCACGTTGAGCATCACGGCGAGTCGCCCCAGAAGATCAGCATAGATCATCTCCAGCGCATCTCTTTCCAGCACCGATGCCGCTGCCCCGTTTCGCCACTTCGTGCCCTCGCCTAAGGCGGCCCTGGTACTGCGATCCGGCAGCGTCTCAGACGCCAGGATGGGAATTACGTCGCCCACAATGAACGGTCGCAGCGAGACTACCCCGCCTCCTGCACAGCACCGAGGCCCGCCACCCCATCCAGAAGCTCGTAGACAAGGGCGAGGCTACGCAGGAGCCTCGTCTCCAGAATGAGGACGAGGTAGTCTCTCAGCAGTGGCATAATGTGGATTAGCAACCCTGACAGCATCCTCGGTGACACATTTCGCAGGTGTGGCACAGATGAAGAAGCGGTGCGACGTTTCACAAACGCGTACCGTACGCCGGTCTCTGTGCAGAAAGGTGAATAGTCCCCGCGCGAGGCTTGGCTGGGCTGGCCGTCCTGGGAGCTCTACCTCCGAAAGAGGGTCTCTTCGGTGTTGTGTCGGGAATGTCCTCGCGATAGTCCCGGAGCACAAGCGTGTCGCCGAGCAACGAGAGAAGGAAGAGGTGCCGAATGGGCACCGTTGATCTTCTGCATGCGTGCGTCTGTGAACGCAAGAGCTCGAGCCCGTCTTTTCCGTGCCAGAGAAGAGAGAGGAAGAAATAGAGTGCCACACGGGGGGGGGGGATAGGCACAGTTGAAGGAGACAACCATGGAAGAGGATGATAGAGCGAGAGGTAACGCAAAGCCGCTGACCTGTCCAGCAACTGAAGGAGTCCAAGAAGAGCACAGAGGCACTGCACACACGCAGAGACCACAGGAAAGGTCTGTCGTCTGCGTTACAGTGTGGGGAGGGGACGGCGCAAGGAGTTGAGATCGGCCAGGTCACTATCCGTGCAGACAGATGAAAAAGCCCGATGCGGCGACAGTCCAGTCGATGTGACCATCTCTTTTCGTTTCAATGGTGTAAGCGTCCTCTCCCCGATCAGCATGGACCAGAGATGCACGAGCTCAGGGGTGCGCAGCGCTTCGGCCTCAGCCACATCACACGCGACAAAAACACGACAACACGTGTGGAAAAAAGAGCTCGAGAACTTCCTCGATGTTGCGTAGAGCCCACATGATCGTGGGCTCACACCCTAGTCGGTGCTGGCCCACGCAGCTTTGATCGCCGTCTCCGCTCACTCACTTACTCACCCCTCACCCTCGCCTCATACACCAGTCTAGGGCAGGCGACACCATGCCATCCTTAGCGTGTGGGAACAGAGAAGGGGTGCGGAAAGAGAAACCACACAACAGCTACGACCGCAGCGCGCACACACGCGCAGTGCAGCCCACCACCTCGCCAGGACACGGGTGCATTCTACGCACGCTCGCTAGTTCTTGTAGTCCTCCACCGCGGCTGGTGCCTCGCTGCCCTCGGCGGCAGCAGTTTGAGCAGCCTCTGCAGTCGCTTCGCTGTCACTCGGATTAACACGCTTCACTACCGGCACTGTCGGCGCAATCGCCGCAGCAGACGCAGCCGTCGGTCGGATAGAGCAGGAGCGCAGGGCGGTGGTCATTCGATCGATGTCGCGCGTCAACTCGCTGTTCTTGTCGATGATTCCTTGCATCTGCCGGTTTGCCTTAGCCATGTCATACTTCCACTTCTCCGTCATGTTGCGCACAATCTCCACCATCTCATCCGTCTGCTGCTTTACGCATGCCTCTGTCGCCTCGCACTTGCGGCGGATGGAGCGGCGCGTCCACGCGATCCAATACCACATTACGAAAAAGACAACAACGCACGCAGCAGGCACGTTGTACTCCTCCCTCCACTGACTCTGCACGAGCTTCGTGGCATGCGTCTGCACTGCACTGAAGTCGCGCTTCTTCACCGCGTCCAAGACCTCGTCCGCAGGGAAGCAGTACGCGTCTGACTTTGCAGAGTCCTGTGTCGTGCTGCTGCCGCTCACCGCATCTGGCGTCTTGACCGAGGCGGTGGAGTTCGCCTTGCTTGCCTCTCCATTGCCATTCGCATCAGGCCCCGCAGCTACGCCAGCATCCTTGCCACTGGTCGACTGCCACCGTGCCACCGTCATCAGTGGCACCGAGCACGGCGTCCGTCGCATCGCACGCCACATGCTTGCCTAGTTCTCCGTTGCTGTTTAGAGAGAGAAAAGTGAAGTTGTGTTAAGTATGCGCCACGACGTGTTTTGGGTGCGCAACAGCGTCGGTGTGTTTCCGAACGCCTGCGACTCTCTCGGTAAGGCTGAGTCGATTTTTCGGTGTGTCGGGAGACGTGGGCACTGAAACGAAGACACAAAGTGAGAGGAAGAGAGAAGAGGTAACGATGGTGCAGGAATGAATGAAATCACCTCAGCAGATGCGCCTGTTTAGCCATGGAGGAGACGGTGCGTTTGGCGATATCCGTTGGTTGATGCCATGACGTGCCAGAATACAGACACACAAAAAAGGCCATGCGGCGCACGCTGAACTCGCACGTTCGGAGGACACGCACGGGAGGAGTGCAGACGATCGCGAAAAGACTGCGCCATGCCGTAGCGTGTGTAGGCGCTACAAGAGCCGCTGTGGGGAAAAACACTCGAAAGAAAAAAAGCCCCTTTTACACCACCGCTGCGCACACCGCGAGGCTTCACCGACGCACGCCAGTGCGCACAGGGCCGTCGGCGCCCATAGCGTCCGCCGAACTTGACCTCCCATCGGCTCCGCTGGTGTCCTACTTGTCGTCGATGACTGCGACCGCGCGCACCGGCGAGCCGTCGCCGCCCCGAATACGAAGCGGAAGTCCGTAAAACGTGAACGACTCACCAATGAGTTCCTCAACGTTCACAAGCTCCGTGTAGGTGATGATGCCCCGACTCAGCAGCAGCCGCTCCGCCTCTTCCTCAAGGGGGCCACCAACAAATAAGGCGTTGGCGGCCACGATGCGCGGCACACAGTCGGCCGGCACGGCTTCGTAGAAGAGCAGCCCCTTGTTCGGTGGAAACGATGCGGCGGCAATCCTCACAACCACTGCGGGCCCGCAAAACTGCGTCAGCGGGACCTCGTCCAGATTACGGCCGCCTTCGTGCATGTGAACAGGCGCATCAACGTGTGTGCCGCTGTGGGTGCTCATCCGCAGCTCCCGCACCTCCCATCCGTCTTTCTCCCGGGTGCACACCTTCGTGACGCGCACTGGAGGGTCGCCGTCGTAGACCGGCATTCCATCGTACAGTGGGAGAGTGAGGTCAACGAGGCGCATAGCTGACTCGGGCGTTGATTCGCTTCCAAGACGTCGGAGACAAACTAGCAAAAACCAGAAGACCGAAAAGGGAGGCAGAGAAGGGGCGAGAGGAACAGAGAGAGAGAGAGGGAGAGCCAATGGCAGCACTTCACTTACCCATCATTGGTTGCAAGGCAGCCGGTATCCGGTTTACGCTCTACAGGCACGACTACTCGCAAGCACCTGCAACACGGAAAAAAAATTATCCTGAAGGGTTTCATCCTCGAATCGGTCCCTTCTTCGTTCTCTGATGAGTTCCTCCGCCTTCTCTCCCCTTTGCCCATCCTCGTGCGTATCCACATCTATCCCACACACACCCGACGACTCTCACGCTAAACTTTGTGTCACACGTCGCAAGTACGGTGCGAGGAGAGATGAGGTGCAGCCATCTACGCTTCTACGACGCATTCACTGCAGCTTTCCCCCTGTGCGCAAAACTCACTAAACCCCGAGACGATATACCCCACCCAGCCTGCGATGCAGTCCCTCTCAACCTCATCAAGCACATTGCTAAGAGAGTCGCAGTCCAACAAGCGATCCATTACCTTGGCTTCAACTCTGGAGCTCTCCATCATCTTCTCGTGTTGGAAAAGCGCGGACTCACGCTGCGATGCGGAGCCCTTGCCAGAGCCCAGAAGGCTCCCTTCCTCTGCCAGCGGAGAGAAGTAGGTACGGCCTTCAGCGTCGCCCTCGCCCTCGGCACACACAGGCCGACTGTTGAACCCCCCGTCTCGAACATTTGTGCGCATACCACGAGTCTCCTTGGCGTCACTCTTCCGCGCCACAAACTTCTCTACAGCGAGTCGGGGATCCAAGTGGGTGCAATGCTGCCCCGCCGCCACAAGCCGCATAAGACACACAGCAGCGTAGCCAGCAGGGAAGGCGCACCTGTGCGTGAAGTGTACAGCGCGCAAGCACAGCATAAGCTGGTGTGGCGCATGTTCCGGAGGTGTCTACTGAAAGTAGGATTTTGTTCCTCGGCGACGAGTGGCAGTAGTCGGCAATTATCGTCGACTCCCAATCCAGTGCATCACGAGATGGGTGCAACGGCCTCCGCTCACCGTCTGCAAAAATGCCGCCTCCGGCGGCCACGTGACACACGGCAATGACGTGTTGAGGAACACGAAGACTGGTGGACGGGAAGAGAGTGAGATACCGCCAATCAGGGATGAGAGCTTCTGACAGCACTGCGTAGATGTGTCTTGACAGCACCGACAGCAGGCCATTGAACCCCATCATCTCGCTGTCTCCAGGGAGCAGCAAAATCTCCAGAGTGGGTCGTCCCACCAACTAGACACCGAGTAAGAAGAACTTCTGCGACCTCGGTGTCCCATCCGGTGCCATGTCCATATACGAGCTACAGCATTCTACGCACTCCCGAAGTGTGCGCTCATTAAGCTTCCGGCACGACGCACATATGCACTCGGTTCTGG
Source organism: Leishmania panamensis (assembly GCF_000755165.1). Lineage (NCBI taxonomy): Eukaryota > Euglenozoa > Kinetoplastea > Trypanosomatida > Trypanosomatidae > Leishmania > Leishmania panamensis. Next base: position 1,297,744 of record NC_025878.1, read on the forward strand.
AGATTGCTCGCTGCTCGTCGGTGCAGGTCTCTGGGGTAGGTGCCGGCAACGGTATCGATCATCCCCGCCACCCGTGGCGTATCAGTGCCCACGTGAGACGCGTTGCACACCATCCAATGCCCACCGGGCGTCCCACCGTCGACAAGGTCGCGAGATGCTCCGTCCCGCAGCGCCTGCGCTGCTCGACGCAGAGGCCCCACACACTCCAAAGGCGGGCGCGAAAAGGCCACAAAACGCGTAAAGAAGCGCTGCAAAGCGAATTCGCCTTCAAGCGAGCGGAGGAGGTGTGCGCGGGTGCACAGCACCGCCACCACCACGGCACGGAAAGAGAGGAAAGAGAGCGAAAGGACACATCTGTGGTAATACGGTACGTGAGAGTGCACGACAGGGGCCGCTTCGAAGCACGACAGCTGCGCTGTATACGCATGAGCCTGGAGCGCTAGTGTACATCCGGGGGGCTTCAGTGGTGAAAAGGTAATAGAAACGAAACCCCCTGGCAGCGGCTGACACACGAGCAGGCCGCTTTACGCAGGGGTCGTCCTAGGCACAGAGACACAGGCTTCACAGGAGACAGAGTCCTCGTGTTGCGTATCTAACACGCTTTTGGTTGTCTGCGCCAGGCAATCCACAGACATGTCCTCCGCGCACGACGGCAGTTCAGAGGAAGACAACAGGTAAAGCAAAGCAAGAGATACTGTTCAGGCACAGCACGATCCACCTCACCACTCGTCAGGCACTCTCACAGTGCGCTTTCACACAGGGAGCAAGTGAAAGATGACCGATACATCCCGCGACAACGCCTCTGCAGCACACAGGAGAAGGGTGGCAACAGAAAGGCGAAGACGTGCTGTGGCATACACACACACACACACGCACCTGCACAATCCCGCCACACAGAGCAAAACTGAAAGACGAGAGAGACGCGGTCGCGCACCGTTGCCTGTGATTGAGTGCAGCGAAGGGAGCGAGGCGTGCAGAACGAGACCGAAGAACAGTCAAACCTGCATGGAAGAACTGTCGTGCAGCACTGACAGTGCCGACCACAAGGCGCACATGACAGACGCATACACGAGCGCAGAAAGAGTGAAGAAATGATCAAACGCTGCCTTTTGTATGACACAATAAGGGACCACAGAGAACAGCACGTCGGAGAAGAGAAAATAGAAAGTTGAAGAGGCGAAGGGCCTCGCAATACGCAATAATGGGCCCCTCATCCTCTACCCATGCGGAGAATTCATAGCGATGACTGCAGGCACCGACGAACAAAGGCGATGAGCACGGCAAGGATGTGGTAAAGCGCGCACGGCACACGGCAGCACAGAGAAGAAAAGAGTACAGAACGAAAAATCGTCAAAAAGTTGAAAGGAAAACAGAATTTACCGCGCCCGCTCGATGAATTCACACGTACACACGCAGGCAGGCACATACACGCAAGTGATGCGCACGCACACGCATGCACACGTGGGCAACGTGAGCTGCACGTAGAAGAGAGCAAATCAGCTAAACTAAATCCCGCTTTAGTGACCGAAATGCGAAGCGTCGGTCTTACCGTCCTGACAGAGAAGAATTTCACCCGTCACCATCAACCACCAGGCCGCCATCCATACACCACACCTCATTCCCTCCCTCCTCACAAGCAGTGAATAAGACATCTCCTCTACCAACAGCGTCGTACTTCAGTTCCTACCTCTTATGGCCAGCAGAGGACGAGAGATTCGCA